>NC_079525.1:11210099-11510099 GCF_003711565.1 Takifugu flavidus
AAACAGCTCTCCTCCCATCATCTTTGGCCACTCAAAGTCTGCATTCACTCTCTCATTAGCTCACCGGTGCCAGAATAACCTTAGGAAGAAGCATTCATGCACGTTCACGCTCCCCACGATGCCGCTTCGGGAGCTATTTTAGGCCTGGCTCAAGGACACTTTGACATGTAGATCGAACCAACAGCTCCCACTCTACCACCTGGGCTACAGCCGTACAGCGCCAGTTCACACCAGGGCCGACAGGTGGAAAGGCAACCGTTGCTATGCACAAAGAAGGCTGGTTGGAGACAGTTTTATATTCTAAACCAATGGGGTTTAAAGCTCACGGCTGTTGTCGCCTCATCTCCAAGTGGTTAAAGGCACCGTGAGAGGACATTTTTGTGAAATGGGCCCTCCAAATGGTTGAATTTGGGTTTCGGTTAAGTGCTGGTTGGTTGGTTGGGATGGCTAGGCAGTTGGGTATAGTTTTATTTCTATGAATGTCCCCACAGAGAGAGAGAAATACATGTGTGTGTGTGTTTGAGGAGCTCAGAAAACTCCATTTCTTCTGTTTCTCTCTCCTCCCTGATCTGATCCTCAGAAACCCTGAATCCTCCCTCCTCTCTCTCCCTCTCTGTCTTAGGTCAGCTTTCTGCTTGTCATCTCGTGTCACCCAACACAGGCCGGTCCCTCACCCAATCGTGCCGCACATCAGAAAAACAACACACATTTTCCAGCCCCTTTGCCTGTAAAATTATTAGTTGAAAGTAATAGAGTACACGTGGAATAGTGATTTAAAGGCTTCACAGCGTGCTACATCACTAATCTCTCTAGATTAGTTCTGCTGACAGGTTAGTGAGCAACTTAACAGCACAAATGTACACACGCCATTTTCCTCTGCTCACTGACACTCACACACTCCAGCCTGAAAATGCTAAGGTTAGCATCTGAGCTCTTAAGGCGCCTCGCCGAGAACCAGTCAGGAGGAATAAAGAGCTCCACAGATGCCATCAGATAAATGAGTCTGTGATAATCAGCATGTTCATCCGCTACACATCCTCGGGATTAGAAAGTCAATGGGGGTGTTCGCAAATCCATGACGGGAGTTTGAAGCAGGGCGCTGGACGCGCGGCTGCTCGAACAACTACGGGAATAAGTGGCGGCAAGCTCAGGCGCTCGACGTCTCGGATTGGTTCAGAAGCAGGTGGTCCGAATCAGCAACAGGTCTGGAAAGTGTCAGATGAAAAGGCCTTGAAAGATAAAGCATCAGTGGAAAGTTCAGCACGAGCAGCTGCTGGGCTCCCAGGAACCGCTCACATGCATCACACATGCCCCCGTAACCATTTCTGGAGGGTATCAGGGCAACAACTATAGTAAAAAGCAGGTTCGATTTATAAATGTGTCACTATCTGTGTCATCTCCCTGGACCCAAAATGTTAAATCTGAATATATTAACAATTTCAAGCATTTGTTGGGACATTCAGTTGCATCCAAAAGCTCCAAGGTTACAGGAAAATGTTCTAAGAACTGATAAACGGACTCGCTCTAACACCCCAGGTCGTCTCTGACCACCGTGAGCTGGTCCTGTCAATGATTAGCCAGCTGATGAAGCCATTATTGACTGAACCTGAGCATGTGCCTCATGGAACATTAAATACATCACTTCCTCTCAAGGGGCCTTCGACGTAGCTCTCACCCCGCTTTCCCTTCAGGGTGCAGCCAGGAAATGAAACCAGCCATTAGACAGGAAGCCAGCCAGAGTGCTGGAGCAGCATCCTCCAAGAGCAGGACTACAGAACGGGTGTGTGCTGCTCGGTGGTAGCGGTGGTGGGGGGTGGGGGGGGCGGCGACTGGAGCACAAACATTTCAACTTTAAACGAATATGTAGCAACAGCAGCCATTTCCCATCATGCTTCCCTGCATCGCTGATTCAAACGCACGTATCGACAAGCGCGCTTCTTTTCTCACATCCACCCTGCCCGGTCCAGCAGGGGCCTGCTAAGTCTTCCAACCACACCCCATCTTCCCTCCGTCGAGGAGGAGAGCGGACGTGCTCGAGACCGTCCGTCCGCCGGGGTAATAAAGCGCGCGGTATCGCTCCCGGCATTTCAGAGCGATAATGCCATTGTTGATGCCATTATTGTCACGGCAATCTCTCTCTCTCTCTCTCTCTCTCTCTCTCTCTCTCTCTGACACACACACACACACACACACACACATACAGACGCCGCCGTTGCAAAAACTACGCTGATGAAGCGTAGCCGCGTGCGTAAAAGGCGAAGCATCGCAGCGTTGTGCGGTGTGTAAACGGAGGGACACATGGGGCGCAGTCCCCATTGATGAAAAGCAGAAATAATGCTATGATTCATCACCCCCCCCCCTCCCACCCCCCCCAAACCCCGTGCCCCCCCCCCTTCCCATCCCTCCACAGATGCGTCTCCTCTCTTCCTTGCGGCCTCTGCCTACTGTACACCTGTAACGCATCTGACCCTGTTTCGGGTCATCCGCGCTGACTGGATGAATCGATTCCAGCAGCTGCGCTTCACGCGTCCCGTTTCTGCCGTTCCGGACCTCCATGTTCCTGGTGCGGGCATGTAGCCAAAGCAGCACCAACGTGTCGGTGGAGAACGGGGACGCATCTGTCGTCGCACCTACCTCTGGGTGAGCGTGCGATCGTTCTGGTAGTACCGGGAAAGGAGAAAAGGAGCCTTACTTTAGCATGGCTTGTTCTTTTTCCTCCTCATCCTTTTGGCGCGCCATCACTGCCATGATGATGGTTCTCTCCTCCTCGGTCAGATGACTCAGGTCCGGCAGATCCGGCATGGATGGCGGTACAGTGGGTGGGCGAGGGCCACCCTGGGGTCCCACCGAGGCGGACATCTTTTCCGCCACCACCCCACCACCACCTCCACCCCCTCCCCGGCGAGTCGTTTCGGCTGACAGGTTTCCCGGAGCAGATCCGAGCCACACCTCACGCTCTGGTCCGCGCGCCGAGCGGCGGCGGCGGCGGCAGCTCTGGAGAATATTGCGAGCCGCTCATGGCCGCAGGCGCCGTCGGCGGAGCCTCCGCTTGTGCTCTCTGGGTGTTTCTCACGCTGCGCTCTCGTCGTTGTGTCCCCCCACCCACCCTCCGGCCCGCCTCTCCCCTCCGCCGCCGAGATTCAAGAGGAGCCCATCTCGTTATGCTCACGCCGGTTGCTGAATCGAGTTGGGGGGCGATCGGTCGCGTCCGCCGCCACCGGACTCCAGCTGGAGGTTTGGGCGGAACAGACGGAGCCCGTGATATCTCTCTCACTTTCTCTCTCTCTCTCTCCCTGCCCCCCCTCCTCCTCTTCCTTTGCAAAAGTGCTTACTCATGTGAGAAAGGGGTCGTTACCCCCCTCCCAAATATGTGTGTGTGCGTGTGTGCACGTGTGGCTGGGGGGATGTATTTATTGACTTGTTTATTTAGACCAATATTGGTCTCAGCTCCTTCAGCACCACGGACAGCTGCTCATCTGCTGCGCCTTTTCCCGTTTCGTGCGTTTTCCCACAAGTTTGTGGTTTAGAAAACATGTATTTTTGGAAGTTGTGTCTATATTTTGCCAAGATTTACCCCGTCAGAGAAGTTTCACGCGCGTTTTGTTGTCTTGCTTTGTCCACAGGCGCTTTAAATGCTGGTTGAAATGTTGCTTTTTCAATTCTGCTGCTGGTGCAACGTTTCTTAGTCAGTTAATCCGATGCATAAACTGTCACCTAATGTGATTTCTTTCCTAGTGTGTAAATGTTTAAGTATATGTTGGTGAAATGATCTTTTCCCGAGTAACGTAATGACGTCTCGTTTAAATCCCCCTCCCATCCGATCCGGGTCCGGGTCGGGTTCTCGGCGATGACGTCACGCCCGATGCGAGTCCACACAGCAGCTTGACGTCCCCACGGAGGTGGACGCGCCCATTGACTGTACATGGGATCTGGAGCGAGCTGCGGTGACGTCAGCTTCCTGTGGTGCAGAATTTTGTCATCACTTAGGTCGTGACTGAGAAGGAGCCGATCTTTGATGCAGTTTTCACCTCAAATTGGATCCAGCAGAGACTTGACACTTCACAAATAGGCGACTCCAGGGGCGTCACTAGGATATAAGAGGGGGGGAGGGGAGTTAGCCCCCAGGAAATGCACATAATGTGCAGCGTCCGAACACAAAACTTCACAAACAGCTAACAAGGACTGAGAAATTCTTCATTATTATGATTTAAGTATGTTTTTTTAACACAGTACAAGAACAAACACAGGTTTAAACCTTAACTTTCTTATATCCACCCTTCTCCTAAGGCTCTTCTATTCGGTGCTTCAAAGGTTCACACGCTGCAGGTACCGACAGTGAATACGGTTGCAGGGAAAATGTGGACTGGATTTCCAGGGATGTGGGCGTTCTTTATGTGAACAGGTGGAATGGATTGGAGAGGGTTTTCTCTACCTTACGCCATAAAATGAACAGAAACTGGTAGATTTATGTGACTTAAGTGAATATTGACTGTTTATATGTTTATTCATTTAAATTCGTATTCTGACCGCTTTAGTTGTATATAGTTTAGGTATATATGTCGTCATTATTGTAAAAATAAAAAAGTATATTTAAAAAATAAATAAATAAAGCACCAAATTATTTAATTTTTTTTCTTGATTGCATTGCAAATACAACCTGTATGTTCTGTAATGTATGTTATAAATAATATTGCAACCGTATGAATTATTTTAAGTATGTGGTGTGAACGGAATTTATGATTAAGTAATTAATAACTTCGTTGATTATATTGTATACTAGACGAAATAGAATTCTTTTAAAGTTGCAAAAAACAGATAATGTAGATAAGTGAAAATATACTTTTTCACTTAATTTGAAAGGCAATAATAACACGAAAGAAACCTCCGGGGAGATCGGTAAGGAGTTTATTGGAATATGGCGACATCTAGTGGACACATGTTATCCCTACAACACAAACGTATAGACCAAATTATGACACAAAATTTTACTTTTTAGAACACGCAAAAACCTATCAGTGTCATCAAGCATTGGTTTGATCCTTTAAAAAAACAATACTATTTGTCTTTAACTTGAATGGCTGAACAGTGCTGGTAAAATCTTAATAAACACAGGTCCAACAGGCGATTGTCAATCACTGCTTAATATGCAGACACAGAGGTTTTGTCAAGATGTTAAGTTATAAACATGTAAACACATTCAGAGCAGTGAGTCTATTTTCACCTTTGTTTATCATAATGAAACTTTCAGGCTTTTTAAACACAATAAAAGACCTGAAATACGAACTAAAGTCAACTGCATGCTGTGATTTATCACCTTGTTGTTGATCAAAAAGCTGAAATATGAGAAGTGTTGGAGGTTTTCACAACTCAGCTGCTGTAAGTAAATTTGAAATTTGCACGCAGGATATCACAGGATACAAAGGCTGGTGATGCATTTTTGAAAAAATCCAGTTTAAAAACATCCTAGAGTAGCGGGTCAACAAAGGCGGCTTATGACCATTTGTTGGTATTCCCGTGTTTACTCCTTGCGGACCTCGCGCTCGTCTTCTGTGCGAGATACCACCTTTCCATCTACGATCTCCTCGATCACCACGGTTCTCCTCTGAGTTATGACCGGAGCCGGCGGCTGGACTGCTGCAGAGAGAAAACAAGCTTTAATGCGTAGCTCTGTTGAAGTGAATGTAAAGATAATCAGGCAGGAAAGCAGCGGATCAAACCACCGCCGGAGCTGTAAACGTACCTTTAACCTCGGTGACAGTGACGGTTTTCCTAGAAGAGAGAATGAGAAGCCGTTACGAGTTGTCGCGAGTGGCCAGAACAAACGTGCGTCTGCGCGTCTTGCTCACATTACTTCCTCTCCGTCCAGCAGCCTTCTGTACTCGGCGATCTCCCTCTCGAGCCTGATTTTGATGTCGAGCAGCACCTGGTAATCTTGTGCCTGCCTCTGAATGTCAGCCCTCATCTTGCGCAGCTCGTTCTCCAGCTCGTTGACGAGGGTCTGGAGCTGGCTCAGCTGCAGGCTGTAGCGGGACTCGGTCTCCACGAGCTGGCCGTCCAAGGCCTCTTTCTGCCAGAAGAAGAGTGATGAGAGCAGCGTTTTCCCCTGTGGAGCTGAGAGTTGGTAGATGTGGGCCTTACCAGGCTGAGCTGGGACTGCAGCTCGATCTGGAGGGCCTGGAAGGTCCTCTTCAGCTCGTTGACCTCCGTCCTGGAGATCTGAAGGCTCTCTGTGCTCGACGCCACCTGCTTGTTCAGCTCGTCGAACTGGAGGACACAGAGCGTTTAACCGTCACTGATGTGGGACCTACTTTCACGCGGGAGGAGTCGAACGTCAAGTTCAAGAGCTACATCACCTTCCCCTTGTACCAGCTTTCCATATCGCGGCGGTTCTTTTCGGTGATGGCCTCATACTGAGCTCTGATGTCTGCCATGACGGCGCTCATGTCAGCCTGAGGCTTCGCAGCCACCTCCACGTTCACACAGCTGCTGGACACTTGGTTGCGCAGGGCTGCGAGCTCCTAAAGGCAGAAGGGGGGGGGGTGGATAAAACATGAGGATCCTGCCGAGTCGCCGTTAACTGTGAGATGGTTTTTACGAGCGCGCTCGACTGGCTCGTGAGCGCTCACTTCAGCATGGTTCTTCTTCAGATAGACCAGCTCCTCCCTCAGACTCTCCACCTGCATCTCCAGGTCGGAGCGGGTGTTGGTGAGGTCGTCCAGAACCTTGCGCAGGCCGCCGATGTCCCCCTCCACCGACATGCGCGCAGTCATCTCATTCTCAAACCTGCGTGGGGGGGCGGAATCAGCACACAGCTCCTTGTTAAATGCACCCGTACAAACTGTGTTACCACCAACGGCCACAACAACAGAGAGTCGACGTGGGGCAGGAAGCCACCTCAGAACCAGTTCTTCCAGTTTCATGTTGACTTTCATATCTCTCAGTTAATTGTGTGTACACAGGCGGAAAGTTTATGGCATCAGTTGACTTCGACCTGTCGCTGTAAAACATCTCACATATCCCTACACTCACTTGATCCGGAAGTCCTCTGCGGCCAGCCTGGCGTTGTCGATCTGCAGCATCAGCCTGGCGTTGTCCTGGGTGGCGACGCTGATCTGGGGGAGGGGAGAGAAGGAGTCAGATAAAAGAGTCAGCGGCTGCCAGCCTGCAAGGATGGAGCTGTTGTTCCTGTCCTCCATATGACTGAGTCAGCAAATGGCTCATTAAATGCTGCTCACTTTAATGAGGAAAAGAAGCTATGGGAGTGATGGGAGGAGAACACCCCCAGCGTGTGTTTCATGGGATTTTAAGCTGAAATTTGGTAATAAATGTAGATAAGAAGCTTTGTTTTTAGGAATGAGGATCACCTTTTTGCGCAGATCATCGATGATCAGCTGGAACTTGCTGTAATCCTTGACAGTTGGGGTCTGATTCTGGTACCAGTCGCGGATCTGTTGCTCCAGTTTTGTATTGGCGGACTCCAGAGAGCGCACCTTGTCCAGGTACGTCGCCAGGCGGTCGTTCAGGTTCTGCATGGTAACTTTCTCCTGGCCCGAGAGGATGGCACCGATGCCTCCGCTGCTTCCACCGCCCGTCCCGTACCCGGACAGGTCGAACCCGGAACCGATGCTGTTGGAGGAGTAGGACATCTTCGCGCTCCTGACCCCGGACACGCTCATGGCCCGTCTGGAGCCGCCGACCGTCGGCAGGGAGGACAGCGACAAGGCGGAATAGCCAGAACGGTAAACGCTGTTCATGTTGACGTGCGTTGGAACGAGCAGCTGCTGATCTAAAACACTGAACCCAGGCAGGGATGCAAAGCGGATGGTGCTGAGGCAGCTGCGGGGAGCGATTTTATATCCTCCTGGGCGGAGGTGGGAGCGGCCTGATGAGGCGGAGGGCGAGGATGCTGCCCACAGGTGTAACCGCACCGGGCGTGGCGCCGCGGCCTAACGGCTGCCCCCGCATTCTTCAGAGGCCGCCAGGAAGGTGTGTTCCATTGTTCAGCGCTGAACTTTAATTGTTTTTGATGGACTCATGCAAGCGCAAGTAGCTGGAACACAATCATTACTGCAACTAATAGCAGATAATAATGGTAATAATAAACACAATAATAACATGACTTCACAGTAAAAACAGGTAATAACATAAAGACGCGATGCAACTCGCTTTGATGAATCAATGTCATTGCTCACTATGCAAATGTCTCCATAACCACGTGGCAAGGGTTCATAAGTAGAAATAGCTGAGATACCTGCAGTATTTCCTTTTAATTACATGTGTTAGTCTGGTGATTTGCAAAATATTTGGCAAGTAAAATATGCAAATGTGGTATTAAAACAAAAAGAAAGAAATCTTCCGAGGAAGGAGGCGAGAACAGCAAACCCTTCTTCCCGCACCAGAGAATCCTGAAACTGTTCAAGCCCTTTTCTTTTACGCAGCGGCCCAGGTCCCATCGCGTGCCACGTCGTTGAGTGATGACTGCGTTTGCCAGCTTGTCAACATGTTTTAATCCAATGTGCCCTTGAGCGCTTCATCTGGGACCCAACGCGTTTCATTGCACACAATCATTACATTTCAAGTCTTTAAGGTTTTCTTTATGCCAACCTGAAGTCTGCCAGAGGAAAGGAGCCAGAAATGGTTGGCTCGGGAGCAAAAGGTTTCTTTTGAGTAAACAGGGAGGCCACCATAAATCGTATCTGTGTTATCTCCTGTCATCAATATAAACGCAGAGCGCATTAGCTTCCTTATTCCCATGAAATGCATCTCCTCATAATGATTATGAAAAACCTCTCAAGGTTTCATGAAGAGTTTTCAAAAATTGTGAATTTTCATCGATTCCAAGGGGGGAAACGCACTAATAAAGGAGCTCAAATGCGATATAATTCACCCTGGAGGTTTGATAAATGCCCCCCAGTCTTCACCTTTTCCAGTAAACCTCGGATGGGGGCTGTTCTGATGACAGGATGGATGATTGAATTGATAAAAACGCAGACGCTCCTTTGCTGAGGTCATTTCTCTGCACCGCACAGCCCAGACTTGTTCAGTTATTTGAAGTACATGCCCATCCTTGTATAGAGATAATGAAAGTTACGTGAGACACTCCTATTCTAATTGTTTTGCGATGAGAAACCTTGAGTAGCCTTCAGGCGCTTTTGCAGTATCAAATTTAATAGTTCGTCAGAAACCCTTTTGTTCTTTGAGACTACAAAACTCAAGCTCCGAATTTTTCCGCTTTAGGTCCTTAAAGTCAAATAAGTGAGCACGTAAGCAATTACTGTCAAGCGTTGCCAAGCCCGCGTCTGACAGGAGGGACATACCTTTAAATTAGGCCCCTGTCAGACGCATTAAGAGCGCCGCTTAATCGAGTCTGCTGTGATCAGACGTTAGCTACGCAAAGGTGTGGTTCATGAACTTAGAAGGGCGAGTCGGAGTCGGTCACATGTCTGCTTGGTGCACACGCTCTCACGAGACAGTCAATGTTTGCTTCTCATTGACCCCCCTCCCCCCCGCCGCCATTTTTTCCATTTCTTTTTCCCACACAGGCCAACATCAAGGTTAATGGTTGCGTCACTGGTGAAACGTTAGCCCGTTGTTAGAAGTGCGAAACCACATGAATAAAAAAGGCCTCCAAGGAATTTGTTGCCAAACCTTCTATGAAAGGAGAACCACAGGAGTAATAAGTAATCAAATTATTACAATTAATCGCTCGCCACCTGACGCTTGCTCACTAATTTGGCCACCTAAGTGTGACAGCATATGGAGGCCTGTGTAGCTCCATTCCTGTGGTGAAACCGTTTTGTCACCGTTGGTGGCAAAAATCCCCCATTTTTGCATGTGTCGGATATCTGTGAGCGCGGTTGGTGGCACTTCCTGCTTGTCCAAAACATCCAGATGACATTGACACCCAGAGTGGCCCTGTTTACAGCCTTTTCACCCACACACTTGGCCGCCTTCCAGGCAGGAAGTGTGAAGGTGATAAATTGGTGGTAATTGTCCTGACAATCTTGTTTGACAGTTTCTGTCATCATTAAAGGTTAGGCTCAGACACTTTCTGTGCACGATACTGCAGAATGCGTTTCTGTAGAATGTCCTACTGTGGATCGGTCGTCCAGCAGATGCACGTCCACCACAGTCCTGAACGAGACAAATGACGCCGTCCAGCTGCTCCGCCCGCAGGGACAAAAAGGGACGGAGCTAATATTTGCATGATGGCTGTGAGGGACAAAAAAGACAGGCCAGTTGTCTACATAAGTCATCCAACATCCTGCCTTAGCAAACTCGGTTTGTTTACCCGATGGAGGGACCATCTAAAGCCAACTGGGGCTGGATATTTGCCGGGACGGTGCTATAAAAACAACTCATGTCAAGAAAAATGTCATAAAACTGGCGCCCTGTTACCTTAAACCCATGTGCTTGTGTCATCAAATGAATGTTTGATCAGTTTTTGTGTGGCATCATTTTCTAAAGTTCAACCATCATGGTAATCTCTTCACACACAGAAAAAACTCGTACGACCGGTTTACACGAAGCAGAAGTTGGTTCTGACACATAGGAAGGTGACCTTTGAGGCTAGGATCGCTCCGGTTCCTGTGAGGCAATGCCTGAACATCTCCCCGAAATGCCGACTCGCTCATTCGAATAACAGAAACCAGTTGGGTCTGTATATTTCCTCGCCCTTCCCTATCCCTATCGAACCTGAAATGACGTCACCAGGCGGCATTTAAATGTGCGTAATTGACTGGCATCTCTGCTTTGCATACAGAGGGAGCGGCAGTGCATCACTTTCCCAGTTTTCCCTGCTGCTCCAGTCTGTTTGGAGGTTTTTGGTGCGACCTGGGCTCGTGAGTTGACTCGTAAAACCCAACTCAAGCGTGCCCACGGATTCAGACACAGGCCCCGTCCCTGTGTATGCCTGAACTTTCCCCCCTGCACCATGTGCTTCTGCCTGTTTGAAAAGCGGCTCAGTAATCCAGGATCAGGGTACAAAGGGCTCCGGAGCGCCGGTGATGTAAGCCCAGTGTCCAGCCCTCACCCCGCTGCTCTCCCCACCCCAACACGCTGTCAGGGCCGAGGTGTGTGTGGGGGAGAGGAACCAACCCCGGCGTGCCCGATCATAAGAAACAAACCGTCTCTGAAAATAACAGCTTTAAAGGACGTCGGCACAGCTGAGCTGTGCAACACTGATAAGGGGAAAAGTGCCGACCAGCACTTTCTTTTAAAAAAAGGAATGTGGCTAAGCTGTGGGGAGTGGTGAAACAGCTCAGCTTGACAAGGCAAGTACACATTACCTCCTCTCTGGACAGCCCGGTGGTTCACTCGGGCATCTCTGGGTAAATGTTTATCCAGGAAACGCCTCTGGCGGCGTGTGAACTCGAAAGGGCGGTGGAATGTTTGAGGCCATCTCTGTATGTTCATTTTGCCAGATTTTTATTCAGCGAGAGAGAAATGCGCGTCTCGGGCGGTTCTCTGAACCTTCTGGCCGGATCGGGCTGCGTCGTGCGGGCTGACTGAGCGGAAGCGCCAGCGCGGGTGTGCGTCTGCTGAACGTTCGGATGTGCTCCAGCAGGCGACCATGAACCTGCCGCAGGACTCCACGCACACCATGCGGGGCTTGAACGCCCGGCTGAGGGGCTTCCTGGAGCAGGTGAACAAGCTGCAGGAGGACAACCAGAAGCTGGAGGCTCAAATAGTCAACTGGGGCATTCACGGCACCTCTCGATCCCGTGACTGGTCCCAGCAGGAACGAGCCGTCGGTGAACTCCGTGCACAGGTCAGACAAAGTTGTGCATGTTGAAGCCTCTGTAGGATTAATGCTAACATTTAACAGTCATGTTCCACTTCCATTATCTTCGCCCGCACACCAGCAGGTGTGTATGCTCACACAGCAATGCCTGCAGTCAAAACACACACACACACATAGTGGTAGGCTGACGTCATGTGACCGGCTCAAACAGCAATAATGTTCTTTAACAGTGGCTGTCATCAGCGTCGGATGCGTCACGCAGAAAGAATGTAGATCCCTTAATTAAAGGCCGTTTAAGACAAAAGCTGGCGCACTTGAACGTCGTGAGCTCAGATTGGTGCAGTTTTGAAGCGCTGCTCGATATGACAGCGGACATTTTAACATTTTTTTACTCACCGCTTCATTCTCTCAGTACAGAGGACGCTCCCGTGACTCTAATAGAGCAAACGTGGTGTTTGTTCATGATTTAGCGATTGCATCATGGCGCCGCTCAGCATGCAGATTCACCCGCTGGCTGTCAAACAAGAGCCGAGAGGATTCTGATTACAGATTTGAATTCAAATGTTTAAATAAATGCTTCAGGCACGTTTTAGATTCTTAATTTCCACTGTGCTGGGGGACATTTTTATTTGTTGCCGTTGCTTATGTTGTTGCTACTTTCTTTGATTTTGTCAGGTTGGGAAACTGTTGATGGAGAATGCCCAGTTGGCATTAGAGTCGGACGCCATGAAGTCCAGAGCTGCCGCCATCCGGACCAGGTCAGTCGGTTCCACTTCAAACACGGTTGCTATGAGGATTTTCATGCTAACCGTGGGGTTACGGTAGAGGCCAGGGCCACGGGAACGGGAAACCATGGGTGTTTTCGTGCTTCTGTCATTTTTTTCTGGACCTCATCTTATTCAGGCCTTTTTAGACGCCCGTGAGTTAACCTGCATGGAAATCCGGGCCAGGCTGGGCACCACGTAGGCACTTATGCCGTGATGCAGCACGACACCGAGTCACCAGCAGACACACACACACACACACACACAGTTAAACACTCAACAGTGACAACACGTGGCAACTGGAAACAAGACATGTTAGCTAATATTAGCTAACACGCAAACAAACGGCTGTTTGCTGTCACATCGTAGGTGTGAGGCGGAGGAGAGGAACACCAGGTGTCTGGAGCAACAGGTGGATCTACTCAGACACTCAAAAAAGAAGACAGATCAGAGCAGCACGAAGCTGCAGGCGAACATCCGACACTCGGTGACGGAGCTGCAGGAGCTGACACGGAAGTTTGAGGTGACTGAATGCAAATGTGCTTTTCCATATCGTCCTTTCCACAACCATGGAAGTGTCCCATATTGTCCCCTCTTGGTCCATCTAGCATGTTCCCTCACAACACTGGCTAAATCGCAAACAGACTCCCTATCTTCAGGTGTTATAACCAAGGCAATGACAACCAGTCCCAATAAATGTGTGTGTGTGTGTGTGTGTGTGTGTGTGTGTGTGTGTGTGTGTGTGGTGTGTGTGTGTGTGTGTGTGTGTGTGTGTGTGTGTGTGTGTAAGAACCAACGCATGTCCGGTGACATTTGTTCACATTCAGCATCCACCTACTGACTCTGCTTTCATCCACTCATCCGCGTTCTCCTTCCCCTCTCTCTGCATCCGTCCTGCTGACTCATCCCTCGACGCACTCATTGGCATGCCAGCACACACACACACACACACACACACACACACCTCACGCTCTTCATTTGTTCACCCTGTGCATTTTAGACCCCATCTCCCTTCTTCTCTGTTGCCGTCTTGTAGTTATCTGTCATTTCTACTTCGCTTCTTCTCTTCTTGCCCCCCTCCCTTCCCACCTCTCCCCTCCCTCCCCTCCCCGTGCAGGCAGCCTGCTCCTTTCAGCTGCAGCGGGCGTCTTCTTGCGATGCTCTGTTAGCGGCGACGGCGGCAGAAGCAGCAGGATGTGAGGAGAGGGAGGAGGATGGCGCAGGGATGGAACTCGCTCAGCTCCTTGACCGAATCAGAGCACAGTGCAACCAGAGCAGACGCTCCGGCTCGGCTCCTGCGTATCGCCCGCCGTCCGGCTCGGGGCTCGGCCACGCTGCAGCAGCAGCAGCAGTAACAGCATCCAGAGAAAATGGTGGAGCTGTTTTTGAGGTATGCAGCCGCTTTTGCAATGTCACTCTGTTTTTGTTTGGGTTTTGTTTTGTTTTTTGAATTAACCCTTACAATGAGCTGGCCCATTGTCAATTAGACACACACCCTCAAGAGCAGCTTCCACCTATGTTACACTCATCAGGGGACTGTTTTTGACATCCTTTATCTGATGCTATTGTAAGTAAAGTGAGATCATGTGACCCGCGGACGTCCTCACAGATCGTATCCAGCAACGGTGAAGAGACTCAGGTGCATTCAGCAGAACAAGTGGGCCGAGTCGCAAATTGAGCACATCTTGCAGAACGTGACGGACCACGCTGCCCCGCGCGTTTCGGTGAAGTTCAGCTGCTGCAGCGAGAGGCGTCCCCGTTGTCCGTCAGCCCCGCGCAGCCCGCTGGACAACACCGTTTATTGTCGCTGGGAAACCTCTGGTTCCCGCTTTGCATTGTTGACCTGATGATTTGGCAGAACGGACACAGAGAAACGGCCGCACGGCCACCAACGCTGCACCATTTAACAACTTGGCCGGGTTTTCAACGGCCCCCAGTTGACTTCTCACCGTGTAATTTAAGACTGTGTATTTAAGACGCTCCGGCATGAATCCCAAACCAGTCTCAGGTGTTTGAAAAGGGATTCTGGCTTCATTCCAAAGCTGCTTTTCTGTCTCCTACTCTTCTGTTTTTGGAAGCAGTGTGAAATATCTGCATTTTGAGGGCTCTGAGTGTAAAACAGCGACGCCGCAGCACCTCTGCGGCAGCGGGCGTGGAGGGCTGTGGTGGCGGCGGGCTGGTTTGCTCAGCTGTGTGTACACTCGCCGGCATGGGCGTCTATTTACCCAACCTGATACTTGCGCTCCTCGTCTGTTGCCAGCGAGGAACAATTGCTTTTCCACAGGGTGTGTGCCGTCTCTTTATCCTCCGTGTCTGATCCTTGTCACCTGAACAGGAGGAGGCGGCGTGGGTGCAGGTGAGCCTCAATAGCGCTGCTCTGAGGGAGGCGCGGGCTGAGCTCGCCGAGGCCAGGAAGCAGTGGCACTCCCTGCAGGTGGAGATCGAGACCCTCCACGCCTTGGTAAGGAAACCTCTAATCACCACATCACCACAGCCGACTCCCAGGCGGCAGACTAATACTTATCTGCCATTAATCATTCCATGGTAGACTACATCAGGTTCAGCTTGAGGACAGGACTTTAGCCATTATCTGACCTATTGTGGCGTTAGTTTCCTGCACGCTTGGTTCCGTTCACAGTTGAGTGACTCTCGCTGTTCAGGAGAAAGGCCTGGAGACTTCGCTGCAGAGCACACAGCAGGTGTACTCCAGCCGACTGCAGGACCTCTCCCAGGTGGTCACTGGGCTGGAGACGGAGTTGGAGCAGGTGAGGATGGGACTGGCCACCCAGCGCCAACGCCACAACCAGCTCCTGAATACCAAGATGAAACTGGAGCGGGAGATCGCCACTTACAGGCGTCTGCTGGAGCGAGAAGAGGGCAGGTGAGGCAGAGGAAGAGAATGCTGAGATAAGACCAAAGACCCGGTTCATTGCATAACACAACACTAAGACACATAAGGAAAACACCAACACACCCATGCTCGCCCCCCCTGTCCACAGGTACATGAGTCAGGGAGGCCAACCAGCCAGACCTTGGCCCTGGAGATCTTTCATGGAGGAGACCAGAGAGGAGAGACTGGAGAATGGCTTCAGCAGCGCCGCGATTTCTCCAGATGAACCCAAGTCTGAGCCCCTCCCTGAAACCCCCTCGCTGCTCCCAGCAGACAGTAACGGGCCAAAGAAGAGCATACTGCGCCGACAGCGGAGTTTGGTGATTCTGACAGGTAACCGACGGGATCTTTACCCACCGCCGCGTCACCATTTATCGTTCTTTTCTATTTCTTCTCAGAACCAGTGCAAGGTGACTTACCAATTTCCACAGTGAAGACTCAGGAAATTCTTCAGGGTAATGTGGTGCAAGAAAGTGCAGAGGGTCATGGCACTATTGAGTAAGTGTTCAAATACCCCCCTGACCAGCAACGTGCGCCTGCGTAGACCAGAGAAGTTTATTTTCGCCTAATTGTTTCTTAGTTGTCGAGGCTCCTTAAGCTTTCAGGCCCTCTCAGACGCTGCGTCACCACGTGTTTGTATTGACACAATAGCTTCTTAAAGCCGGCGTCATCTTCACCTCCCCCAACCTGTCCCGTTTTTAGCTCTGCAGACAAGCTCGCAAAGTCTCACATGATGTGAAGCATTGTGTTGGTCGCGCAGATTCCCATGAGCAGCGCAGCATGGGAACTCCGCTGCTCTAATGGTTTGTGTTTGATGTGGAAACCTGCCAGGTGCAAAGGACAGGGAGTGTCACTTCTTGAGAAATTCGTTGTTTTCCTTTCAGATGTTTGCACGCCACACATCACTAGCATGCGCGCACCCACTCCCCCTCACACACACACACATACATCCTCGTAATTATATCGTTGTGCTGACTTTAATGATTTATTACATTCCTAATCTCCATCTGCCAAAATCCAAACTCTTGCCCCTCATTTTAAAGATAATTCTAACCGCAAACGTTTGAAGTTCTGGGGCCCCGTCAGCACTTTTACCGTCATTTATTATTGCCATTTCGTTTAAAGGTCGCACATGAGGTAACACGTCAGACAGCAGTGTTTTTGCATTGGCATCAAATGTCCCAGTTTATGTTCCTACGTATATGGGAATAACTGTCATAGTACCAAGCCTGAACAATCTCTCTAACAAAGATCCCTTAATCACAAGCAAAGATTGACGGATGGCTGTTATATCAATATAATAATCAACATTTGGATTTGTAAATCAGGGGGTAGGTGCATGTTTTTTCGTCACATCCACGCTTTAGTTTAAGGAACGTAAAAGAAAGAGCACGAGTGACTGATATATATAAAACACGCTTGATTTCAGGACAGAGAAGATCGATAAGGTGATAAAACAGTGGGAGGGCTCCTTCTTCCGAGGGAATCCCAAGCTGAGGAAGAAGTCTGTGTCGCTGCGCTTCGACCTGCACATGGCGGCAGCGGATGAAGGTTGCGCCCAGACCAGACAGGACAGCCTCCCAGATGTGGAGGTGCGTCTCATCATGAAGAGGTCCCGCAGCATCCCGACCATCACCCCGTAACCGTGGCGATGTTTTCATCAGAGACAGCGCAACGTTACAGAGGAAGCATCTGTATAACTGGGTGTTATCATCATGGTGGCTCCTGACTTACTCTAAATTATTATGTTCACCCTCACAGTGCTAATCTGATAGCACCAGATTTACCCATCAGGCCTTTGTGCTGATTCAAAAGGAGGCAGAAAACATCTGATAAGCCTAAAATATAGAAGAGCTACAGGAATTTAACATGCTACACTCTCATACTTTTTGTGATGAGGACGGTAGAAATAGGAGATTAGAATTTTAATATCTAATTAACACTCACTCCAGGAGACGGCATCCATTTTATTCTCTGTTTTTAAGGATATTTGTTTAGATTGATTGAACGTTGTTAATCCAGCATGCCGAGAGTAAAGTCGAGGGGACGTGTGAAGCGACAGCATGAGACACCCAACACATAATCAACATTGAGGATTTTCTTTTCTAATGTTTGACGTATTAAACTATATTATTAGTTAATTGAGTCAGGTGGCATTTTCAACTGGAGCATCATCCCAATATCTCTTTTTTTTTTTACTTGTTAATGAGAAAAACTAAACCATTAACAATTTTTAGAGGCTCGTGACAATTCAGGCTTCCTCCTCAAAATTATCTAAAGAGCCTAAATGCACTGCAGACGCATATTTATTCAGACAACGAATGACTTTTCTCATTGCAGTAAATATGTCCCGCGTGTTTGATGATGCATAATCATCTAAAAATCCAGCAGACTGTTACTCAGCTGTGAGGTGCTGAGCAGCTCAGAATTTTGCTGTTCTCTTCCGACCAGAAGAGGGCAGTATTTGTAAAGAGTGGACGGTGTGGCTTCGGGGCTCAGGGATTGTTTGAGGAATTTCTGAATTGGCACCAAAGATAATGCAAGGGGGGGGAAATTTTCTGCTTCGTTTTCGGGGAACCTCACAGTATTTAAAGGTCTGCTATCTATGCAGCAGTGCGGATGTTGCTTTGCGTACTTGAAGAGTTCTGCTTTTATCTTACAAATCACGTGGAAATGACACCGAAAAATTAAATTAATGATGTATCAAAAATAAAGACTAATATATGCAGACTGGTCCGATTGTTTTGTTCATACTTGTAAATGAATGACACAACAACTACAATTATTTGATTTATTTTAACATAAAGATCCTTATTTTGACACTGTGCATACAAACACATACGCACATCAACATATTTCTCAATTATATTTTTAACAAAATACATAAAAGTACAGGTGTGTTTATTGTGCAGCATAATAAATATAAGTTGAATAACATAGAAATATTTGCAAGTGTATTTCCTTTTAAACGAACGTTTTCTTCCATGTGCATTTGGAAACCTTCAAAATCCCTCATGACGACAGTCAGACAGCATTCCTCATCTGAATCAATGTTGCAATACAGAGTAAGCTGCTTGGTCATGAAAGCACATTAATAAAATACTTATCTGTTCCGTTATTTCATGTATTTACACATGCTTTATGTTAGACATGTCATTTAAAGAGGACTCCTGACACGTGACTGCCTGTTCTGGAGGTTGGAACAGCCATTCATCCATTTTAACAGCAGTTTTTCACTGCGTCTGTGTTTGTGTTTTGCTTATAGCGGTCTGAACAGCCTCAATGACATTGCTACAAGGCTGGAGGGGATCATATTCTGCAAATACATGGCAAACATTCTCCATGCCTGCCTCCACACCCTTTGCCACAAAGCCAAACATCCTGTCGGGACAGAGAAATAGATAAGATTTAATGTGGAAAAGCAGTTGATACTAAACTCTTGGAGAAATCAACTTTTTTACAACATATTTTAAACACAAAAACAACTTCTGGAGTTGGCCTATGTTCGATATTTACCTTGCCCCGGCACAAGAGCCTTTCGCCCACCTGTCGAGGACAAAGTCACACATTTTTAGGAAGTAGCTGAGACTAAACACTCTGGACAACAGCTGGGAACATAACATTTTTGACACATGGTACTTTTGTAGACTCACAGTCGATTTTCTGGATCTTCACCGCTGTGGCTGAGCAGGTGAGCAGGATAATGACGCCTGAAGAACAGTCTGCCAAGACATTTAATACTCTATTACACTATTGTACAAAGTGCACCTGGCTGTACAGGATGTGTCTACTCTTACTTCCTGTTTATATCTGTCAGTGTGACACCCTTCAAAGACACCTTCAGGTTGACAATGGTTGCTCTGAAGGAAGCTGGGGCCTGGAGGGTGGAGGAGACTGCCTTGTGCACTGCGCAGGGGCCTGTCAGCATCTCAGTGGGGACGGCGTTTAGGTAGATGAAATTGCACGCTTTGATAAAAGCAAGACAAAAAAGACGAAATAAAAAAGATGAAATAAATTAGGCGCTGTGATTTTTGACAGTAATAACATGCCTGGGGGACATCATGCCATCAATCTATCCCTTTTTCATTAACAAATTGCTCTTGTTGTGTTTGATTTGATTCATATAAATAATTATGACAGCACTTGTAAAGAGGCGATGATGGAAAAACTACTGCACATTTAATATGAGTACAACGAATACATGTATCTGGGGAGGGGAAAAGGTGCTTTAATGTAATCTCAATATCTGAGACATGTAAGAGACCTGAATAATAGCTGGAGCCTTTGTCGGAACCTTCAGTAACAACCTTCAATCATCTCAATGGTGTGGTGTGTTTGTGTGGTATATTGTAATATATTTAACTTAGCATCAGCAAGCCTCAAGCTACTTAGTATATCTCACAAATGGTTAACCAGACAAAACAGTTTTGCCTTTTTGGTTTCAGCTTTTTGTTTCTTTTTCATATTGAGTGTGAATATGGTGCGTATATGTTATTTTCACCCACCCAATCGACTCTTGTCCTCAGATGTGTGTTTGTCACTTGCTTTCCCCTCTGTTGCACTAACACCTGCTAAGGAAATCAAAGAGGTGAGGTTTGCATATACACACACACACACACACACATAGATGCACCTTACCTTTGGAGTGTAGGAGTAATTTGCAGGGCAATGCATAGGCAGATATAGTATGCTGATAGACCAGTGCTGAAAGACTACCTGTAAAAATAGAAATTCCCCAAAAAAATATCTGGTCAAACTGTAAATTGTCTTAAAAAGACTTCAAAAGTTAAAAAAAAAAGGCACATCGATTATTACTGTGCACATTTCATTGAAAAAGGAGGAAAACTTGGCCGATTGACTTTTGCAAAATGTATTAGACGGTACTTACCAAAGTACGGTTCCTGAGACGATCCCTTAACGCGAACCCCTTTGGCAGATGACTCAATGAGGAAATGTTTGACAAGTTCTGAGCTGTTCTGCTCTGTGGCGGGAAGAGAGTAAAACAGCTCTTTACCGGTACTTGGAAGCATTGGCGTTATGCAACACAATAAGGTGAGACAGAGGCTCTGGTCTATAGGCGGAATGGATAATTCTATAACTTCAGATGTTAAACTGCAGCGTGAAGCAGTGTGTGTACACGGCAGGAACGTCAAAAAAAGGTGCAAATCCGTAAATGAGGTCTGTTTTCCCTCTTTAATGAGGAGGCTGGAGACGCAGCCTTCGACAGCTGGCTTCCCTTTTGGTTTCATATCATTATGGTGGAGGTGGAAAAAGCAACAGCGGTGTCTCCTGCCCCGCCACAGACAGCTAAATGTGCATGACAACACCGGTGCTGTTGGGGAAGTGATTCTTGTGATGTCGCACTTCATTGTGCATGAACACTATCCGTATGATTGTGCTTTGAAGACCTGTTGCTTGTCCGCACGCTGCTGTAACCGTTATTTGTACTGAGTTGTTCATTATTCAGGTCTCAGTGGTGCAAGTTTACCTGTAGAAGTCTGATCCACCTTCATGGCCAGGCCAAAACTGCCTCTGTAAGAGGTGCTGTCTCTCACCACAAACGTTCCTGCTTCCTTGTCCTTCACTAGAGCCTCGGCTATAGTGAGTTTCACATGAGAGAAACCATCACAGTTAAATGTTGCACCAGTAGGATTAATCAGGAATCGGGATCTTTGGAAGGACCTGCGGCGAGTCTGACCTTCTGCTCTTGAGACATGTGGACGAAACCAAAACTTGGAAGTATCCATGACAAATTTCATCGTAGGCTGGGTGCTGTTGAACTGGGTTTGGAAGCCTGCATAAGACAGCAATTACAAAATAGTGATCAATCCGTTCAGAAATGGAAAACGTTAGATAAATATCTTCTTCTATGACGCACTCTGAGGAAAACACGGCTTTGATCTGGACTCTGAGATGGTCTCTAGCAAGTCCGTCTCCGGTCCGGATTTTTGGATGCCCAGGTCCGGCTGCGGCACCCCGTTGATTAAGAGAATAGGAATATCGCCTAGAGACCCAGAGAGTGACTCAGGACTGCTCTGTTCTTCTTTAACGGGAATATCGTGGGGGTGGCATTGCTTGGTCGCCGAAGGCCTCTCGAAGGGTCTCGTTCTGGAACCATCACTGAAGGAGCCTGACGTACGAATCAGGATGGACTCGGGAGAGTCGGCGTCTTCGCTGGCCAGGGAAAGGTTGCTGTGCATGGAGGAGTGCAGCGTTAGGCAGCCTCATAGAGCTGAATATTCCGATATGACGATTTGTTCATTATCGATAGAATCTGTCAGTAACATAGGTTGGATACAGGGAGATCCAAGTCTTTGTAAGTGCGTGTAAATATCAGTGGTACAAATTACACTTAGCTCGTGATAGGAAATTTGTAACGGGATCAAGGGGGATTATTGTTTGAAATGCTTTACCTGCCGAGGATGTAGCTGGTGTCCGAGCACGTTGACATGGACAGGAGGGAGGAAACACTGTTTCTGTTGGACTGTGACAGGCGTAGGGATCCTTGGGAAAGGGCTGCCTCGCTCTTTGGTGAGGGGTTTCGTCTGGGCACACTTCCATATGGCAGCGGAGGCCGGGATGAGCAGGGGGAGCTGGAGAACACCAGCGTGCCAGGAGGGCTCCAACTGAGGCTGCTGTGCATAGGGATCGGTATACTGGGCGATATGGATGGGATCACAGAGGGGGTGGAACATCCTCTGGGGACCAGCATGCTGTGGAGGTCCTCATCTGAACAGCAGTCATCTGAAGACCAAGAGGAACGCCTTAGCAAAAACAACATTGTGCTACTCTGTTGACAAATGTTATGAAACACATGGCAGCATTTGGAAAATCCCAGCCAAGTCCATGTTTTCCCTTTTTCTTCTCTCTTTGGCTTGGGCTCGGCCTCCGTGTATAAACAAAGTACGTAATCAAAAACGTGTTTCAAATAGATGTTCCGATGGGTCATGCAGGTTCTAGCTTGTACAAATCACCTTGCTGCTTTCACGCTATGCGCTAATGAGCAGATGTTCTATTTTGATGCTATTGAATAACCTTAGGAGCCTCAACTTGTTGCTCATCCCCTGGATTACTAGTGTGTTGGTGCACACCTTCAACTAGAACGCTGTAGGCCATTGGTAGACGTCTGCTCGAAAACTGCGCAATAATGACTAATGCCTTTAAATATATCTGTCTGTAACAGAAAATGCTCAATTAGGTGCTACAAGACATATTTTAGCATTGGAAATCAGTGCTGATCAACTGGTAGCTTATATGTCGCCTCTTTTCCTGTTATCGTCTAAATTTTATTTTATTTTTTTAGGTTTTGCCGCAAATTGTGTTCGCGTCAGGCAAAGTAGGCGACCCTGCACCACCCTGACATCCTGTTGCGGATAGATTGATTCTGTGTGACTGTATAAGGCGTGGTACCTGTCTGAGAAGTGATCCCACGACAACTGTGAAAATGTAATTCACCACAGGAATTTCAACAACAACACTGTCTCTACCAAAGAGCAACTTTGCGATACCGCAGGGTAGAACCTTTCTTCATAAGGGGAGTGTGGTTTTACAGTATTGCGCGTCACGCCCCTGCACAAAGGAGGCTGTAATTGTTTACACATTGTCGATCTTTTTATGTAACAGTCCCGAGACAGAAAAGTGGCAGAAGAAGGTGTCTTTGCAAAGGTTTTGTAGTAATTCTCTACCTGCCGGGGGACTTTTGTCCACCTGAATGGGTTCAAATGTGGGATCCAGTTCCAGAATGATGCGGTTGAGATTTTCCAGGGAAATGTCAAGATCGTGTTGCCCGCAGTCGACATGCTGACCGGCCGTCTCTGGCGTGGGGTCCAATCGAATTGTTTGGCCCACTCTTAGAACGTGGTTGGGTATCATGTGGGTCATGCCTTCTGCTGCAGGCATTATCTGATAGTCCTGAGAGACAGACACAATAGACACATGAGAAACATGTCCCCTTTTTGCTGTTGTGTTCTGTTTTTCCCACAGATCGTTGGGACACAGGTGGCCACGATCATCCAATATCGACGCTCCTGTTTAAATGATTGAAGCCGCGATCCAACTAGCATGTTTGGACCGCATTTCACGCTTCATTGAGATTTTGTTAGTTAAACTGTGTAAAACTGCAAAGAAATGTGTTCTACATCCGTGTAGTGTATAAATCTGAAAACTGTGAGTCGTCTGTGGCGATTTCCAAGAGCTAGCTGACTTTTAGTACTCTGATCTATGAAGGAAGGCACTGCTGTAAGTTTCCTGACATACGATTTGTTGCAAAATTAATTCAGCTCAGTGATTCAGGTTGAGTAAATGGTTTACTTCAGAGCTGAGATCAGACCAAAAACTGTCTGGCAATGGGTGTAACACAGGCGTAACCATTGTCTCAGACAGCGCCACCCTCTTATGTTTGAGGTGAAGGTGTGGCGATCAGTGACTCACACCGGTGACTACTGTTGCTATGACTACTTTAGTGTTTTCAGCCCTAAATATGTTGGAAAATTCTGAACATTCTATTCATTTAAAAAGCTTTGCCTTCTCCAAAGTCACATAGCAGCTAATTACTGCTAATTCACCATGTTATCAGCATATCCACGACTGTTTCGATATCCAGCAAATTCTGCAGGAGCAGACAGACACAAAATTCTTCAAAAACAAACAGCAATGCAAAGTTAGCTTAAAAACGTCTTATTTGCCTCTTTGAAATAAAGCTGTTTCATTTACTGATATGTTTGATTTGAGAGCCAAATTTCACTTTATATGTGGAGCTTAAAGGTTGTAATAGTGTAATGACACCTAGCTTCTTCCTCTATAATGCTTAAATGTGGTGAACTGATCTAGAACCTGTATCTAATTTGGAAACACCTTCTAAAGCAGAGTCCATGCATCAGCACCTTATGATACAGTCTACCATGATTTTAGGATAAAAGCATTCTTACCTGGTTTTGTTGTGGTCAGAGTGGTCCCGGGTTAATGTGCAGCTCTATTTCTCTCACACTCTTCCCTCTTTTTCTCTTCTGAGGGCACCACATGCTTTTATTTATGAAATCCCAGCCCTTTGCACCGTCAGCCTATCAGCAATCAGGATCGGCACCTCCTCACGACCTCCCCAGAGTTGAGTAAACTTGCTGGAACACTGATAAGTGCACGTAGAGTGCACGTAGATGACGAAGCTTCACTCCTAAAGTGTTGCTGTGCACTCCGCTGGCGGGCGGCGGAGGGTGACGACAGTAACCTGCTATCATGCGGCCTTTTATGCTCTGCTGTAAAATTAGAAGGGGAAAAAAAGTTTCCTTTTCCATTTCTGTTATAAAACTTGAACTTTTGCCACTAGATTCAATGGATGTTTGCTAGTAAAGTACAATGGAATGTCATTTTTTTTCTTGGACAGGTTGTTGCCTGATTACGTGAGACATCCAGCACCCAGGTATGTCCTTAAGACTGACAGAGCATGCCTATATAAGAATGTAAAAGGGTGTTTAATCCCCCCCCAATCTAAACTGGCTTTACCTGAACAGAGACAAAAATGTTTCATTATTTTTATTGGCAAATTTAGGAATGATTAATGAATACATTCCCAGTGTAATATTATTAACCCTCCAGTACAAAACGCATCATAATACTGAAACCAAGAAACATTTAGCTGTAATATTCATGTATTCTTCTTTTATGTTACGCAGTATAAGCTGTAAACAGCTGTTGTCAAAGTCAACGCTTCACGGAATCGTGAAATCTCTTCTTCTACGGCAAACAAATAAGCAAAATAAACAAATAAGCAAAAAAAAAAAAAACACCGTCAGGTGGAGATAACCGCGTATTCTGATCCCAGAGATCAGTAACTGCAATAGTAGGACGCTATGCTGCATTTATTACATAGATTATTACATTTATTACTGCCAGGATGAGTTCACAAAAAACGGGTGTCACACCCAACGCGTCGAGCTTTGCACAGAAAGCAGCAGAAGCTTCTCTCTGAACACATTAAAGCGCCGTCGCCGTGTGGACGTTGGTTCTGAAACATCCGCATCAAGTGTAAGTTTTGATCCGCTGAGTCTCAGAACTAAAGACCAAAGACATTGTGAAAGCTTTGAAATGGTCGCCCGCAGCGTTGCGCTGACCACACCGACGACATTTTAAGGTGAGAACGTGGTGGTGGTCTCTGTCTCGGTGAACCCAGAGCTCCGCCTTCTTTTGCTGGTGTACTTGAAGAAACTCTCCTGGCTCACGCAGCCCCAGTCCTTGAGTAACTTCAGGAGGTCTTGGCGAAACTTGACGCCAATAAAGGCGTAGACGATAGGGTTCAGACAGCACCTGAGGAAGGCCAGGCACTGCGTGATGTCAGTGGCGTACAGCAGATTGTTCTCATTGCTGCAGCTGTCAGTTTCCCCGCTCACTGTGAGGAGCGTACTCCAAAACAGAACCATGTTAAAAGGCACCTGGCTGACGAGAAAAACGGTGACCACGGCCAGGATGACCTTGATGGCCTTATTGCGCTCGAAGTTATGAGCTCGGCAGAGGGTCTTGATGATGTTGCTGTAGCAGAAGGTCATAACCAGGAGAGGGAGGACAAAGGCCAGAACGATCTGGCTGACTTGGATGATGACGCGGAGCTGGTCGGTGCTGCTGGAGAAAGGCGTGCAGGTCGTGCCGTTGACAGTGGTGTACATCATCTCCGGCAACGAGAAGATCAGCGCCATCACCCAGATGACGACAGACGACACCTTGCTGAGGAGCATGGTTTGAGAGCGGTAGCGGTACGCGGAGGTGGCTTTGGCGATAGCAAAGTAGCGGTCCACGCTGATGGAGCAGAGAAGAAACATGCTGCTATAAAAGCTGACCTTGTAGGTGGTGTACATGCCCTTGCACACCACCAGGCCCAGCTCCCACGTCGTCACTGAGTTGGCCGCCCAAAAGGGCAGCGACAGAACAAAGAGGAGGTCGGCGAAAGACAGGTTGAGCAGGTACACGTCCGTCATGGTCTTGAGTCTCTTGAAGTAGAAGAAGGTGAGGATGACCAGCAGGTTCCCCCCCAGCCCCAGCAAGCAGATGAGGGTGAGGAAGGTGAGCATGAACCAGCGGCGGAACTGGCGGTTGTTTTCCTTGGCGCAGACGACGGGAATATTGCTGTAATCCACGCTGTAGTCGTAATCCAGGAAGGGCACCATGGTCGTGGTCTCATTGAGTTGAGACGAGCAGGACTGTAAATAAAAACACACCTCAGGCCATCGCACCCCCACATACCGCTGATGTTGCCATTCACTCTGTAATACACCTGTAATAACTGGCACTTTGATGCATTTACCTTAAAGATCATCAGCCATAACAGCAGAGCTGGCAGGAGTATCTGAAGGGCTGCAAAACAAATACGGAGAGACCCGGAACAGTTTCATTACTTGTACAACCACAGCAGAGGAGGAATACACTAAAAACTGAGCCCAGAGGAACCTTTCACGGTAATCCCCATTATTTTGGCGCCCCTCAACACGTGGCACCCGGGGACGCGCCGTCCCGCCGAATGTCGATTATTCGCATTAATAGGGGGAAAATACTCACCGTTGGCAGGAGTCATGTCGCCGTTGCGTGTTGTGCTGCAGCTGAAACCCAAGCTCATGTGCAGGGTTGTATTTGCGGGTTTCCCGTTTTGACACGAGAAAAAGGAAAAAAAAAAAATTTTAAAAAAAAACCCCTGCCACAGCGAAGCCACGATCGGCACCACGTGAGGCAAATGCCCCGTCCTCCGGTGATGGCTCTCGCAATTAAAACGGGTCCGTGTCGCGCGTTTAGCGCCACTTTTGCACCACTTGTAAAACTTTAATCTCAATAGCGTCCGAGGGCCCTGGACAGCAGATGGAGTCCTGCTCTGCGGCAAATAGCTCGTGATCTTTGCAGGTGTGCATGCTTGTGGTTTCGTGCTTTCACTCAGACATCAATAACCACAATCTGCAGAATGTGGTCGTTTGCAATGAGGGGCAAAGGCGACCGCGGAGCACCTGTGTGCGCTTCACCGAGCAGCTGCAGCCTTTAGCACAAGGTGATGCACTGGTGCACCACGATACGAAGAGAAGACTAATATTGAAAGACTAGTACTCTACTAAATCATAGAATATGCAGAAAGGGTAGTTAGAGAGTAACTTGGCTTTTGTTTTGCGCTGAAACAGGAAATCTGAAGTTTCCCTCTTCTTACCCACTTCCTTTACTACTGCTTTGGAGAGAGAGAAAAATCATTGAGAAGAGATTCCAGGTGTTATGTTGTTGTTTTTTTTAAACCTGTTGTTTGATTCAGGCCATTCATTTTCAAACAGAGTCAGGGTAGAAAAGAACTTTATTGGTATAAATATGTAAAAGGAAATGGAGTCCAACACTGCAGCTCCTGGAACCACAAGATGAAGAGCCACGTTTGAGCAAACCTCGTTACGATGGGTGCACGATTACAGCACGTTCTGACGTTATTTTGCTGGAAATACTGATCCAAAATGCTTTTGACTGGACCGATACACAAGTAGAGTAAAAATACTGCCGTTTGAATAAATAACAAAAATACTACTGCTAATGACTAAAGTCCTGAGACGATACGGTCACTGGAATACTGATAGAGAACACAAGCCTCCCCCCGCTCAGCAGACGGCTGCTCAGCGCCGCTCCTCACGCCTCGAGTCCTCAACCCATTAGCAACATGCTAAGAGATAAAAGCAACAACGCCACGATACAAAAAACAATGTCAAACACCGAGCGCGCGTCTTCGGGATCGCGGCGATCTGGACGCTGGACGGTCAGGGATATGTATCAGTCCAGGCTTGGGGGGGGGGGGGGGCTTTGATAGGAGCGCGGGGTTATTGTGGCGACCTCTGCTCAATCAAGTGCTTTTTTTGTTGTCAAAATGCTTTAGAAATGTTTCTGAGATGATTCTGTGCAACGTGCGTCCTCAAGGATGATTTCGGAGCCCCTTCCTGGGTCTCAGTGGGCCGCCCTCGCCTTGCAGGGCCCCTCTGACGGCTCGACGCCCGACGCGTCCTCCGTCTGGGCGGAGGTGGTCTCCGAGCCCGTGTTACTGTCACTGGTGCCCTCCTCCAAGACTCCCTCCGGGACGCTCTCCTTGTCCTCTGACGCCCCCTCCTCACTGCCGGGATGAACGTCCAGGTCCTCTGAGGACTTTCTCTTTCCTGAAACCAGAAGGTCAAATAAAGGCCGGCGTTTGGGTAGAAGGCAATAACGCCGGCCGGCTTCCGGGCTCACCTGCCGCGTCGGCGCCGTTCGATTCTGCGGTTTCGCACTGCTTGTTTCCGCTGTCGAGAGGAGGTTGCTGCGACTTGTTGCCGTGCGTCGCGCAAATGTGTTTTTCCTCCTCCGCCAGAACGCACGCGGGGGCCTCTCTGGCGCCCCTGTCGCCGGCGTCTTTCTCTCTGTCCGCCATCCGTTTGCGGGCCGCCTCCTCCGCCGCCGCGATCTCTGCAGAGATCTTCTCCATGTCCACCTCCACCTTCATGCAGCAGAGCTACGGAACACAGAGAAGGATCACTGCAACCCTGCGCGTGCTTGTTTCCCTCTCGAGTCTCAACACAGCGCGGTGGAGGGCCAATGTCGCCCCCTGGTGGGAGCGAGCAGCGGCGCATTCAGATGGCTGCGGTTCTTTTTCTTCTTTTTTTTTACAAAAGTTATTATTGTGGATACAAATAGCAAACGGAGAGGCTCAGAATGCCAGAACATGTGGATGGAATCAGCTGCAGCTGGTTGCTGTGAGGCAGAGAGCGCCTCACTGTACTGAAACACGAAGCTCGCGTGCGAACGAGCAGCGGCCGATGCAGACGGTGGCGTACCCGTTTCAGCTCGTTCGTGAACGACTCCGTGGCTTCGATAAATTTCCTTTTCTTATCCTGGTGGCGGTCTTCAAGCTGAAGGAGCTCCGCCTCCAGCTTCCTCTGTGATAAACCACACACACACACACACACGGTCAGCGTCTGGCTCGCCACGGCGCTGCAATGACCGCCGCTCGCGCTTGACCTCACCTGGTGCACCATCAAAGACTGGACCTGGCGTTTGAGGACCTGCATGCGGGCGGTGGTGACGACGGAGCGCACGTCGGGCACCACGCTCTCGCTGAGGATCTCGCTGATCAGCCGGTGGTTGCGCTGGAAGCGAGCGGCGGCCGAGTGCTTTATCGAAAAGCCGTCGTCGTAGTCTGAAGGCAAAAAGGGCGGCGGTTAAAACCGGGTCGGAGCGCCACCGACGGCGGCTCTAAAAACAACAGATGCCGAGGAAGAGGACAGCGAGAATAGCGCGGCGGCGGCGCCTCTGACCCAGCGGTTCGGCATAGATGGTATCAGCAGTTTTCCTCTTCGTCATTATCTGGTGTCGCAACCCCCCCCCTCCCCCCCCCCCAGACACACATCATTTCCTCGAGGTGGAACTCAAATGTCCTCCGTGGGCTTCCTTACGTCAGTCCCGAAAACACAGGGAAGAATGTAAATTACGTCCCGCCCTGCGCCGCCAACGCCCGCAAAACGTAAACATCTGTGCTAAACAAGCTAATTCGGCTCCTTTTTTTGGACGGGGGGGGGGCTGAAAAGCTGAAGCGGCCTCGCCCTCTTACGGCGGGTGGTGAAGACCCGTCTGCGGCTGCGCTACGGTAATTACTGCTCCGCGCCGCGCTAAAGCTCCGTCCAAGCTTACCGTCGGGATCCTCAGCCGGCTGGATGCTCATGTACGGCTCGCCCTTGTCCAGCCTGGACTGCCTCTGGCGGCTCTCCTCCTCCAGAGCCGCCTCCGCCCGGCTCTTGGCGTTGACGTAGGCGAGGTACGCCGGCGAGTTGTGGTAGGCCTTCATGCTCTCGTTATACTCAATCTACGGCGGAGAAGACGACAGGGATGACGGGGGGGAGCCAGCGGCACCGCCGGCGGAGCCTTGTTTTAGTCAACTACGGGGAATGGAGGGACCCACAACCTCGGAGGCACATCGACCCCCCCCCCAATAAACAGCCCTTGTAAAACAACCAACCTTCTCTGCTTCGTAGTCATTCAAATAATCCTGTTTCTCCTCATCAGTGAGGTCCCTCCACATGCCACCGATTATCTTCCCAATTTCCCAAAGCTTCAGATCGGGATTGGAGGCTTTTACTTGATCCCAAACCTGGTGATGAGAACCAGACATGGGTGCGGGGTCGGGTTGGGTTGGAGGGGGCTACAGGCGGTTATCTCTTTGCAGAGAGGTCACAAACCAGAGGAGGCCGTGTGCTTTAAGTTGAGGAGTCCCACCGTGTGGTGGGGGCGTCCTAGCTAAGCCCTGAATCTGGCTTCACACCTACCTCCATCACAGCTTAAACGTTTGCACTCACTCTGGGCTGACAGGGCACCTAAAAGCAAGGCAGCACAGCATGATGCGAAAGCTAAAAAAAAGTGCACGCTTACCTTACGGCTGTATCTCATGTATGGCATTAGCGGCTTATCGGGCGGCTTGGGAGGCTTCGGGATATTTATTCCTGAAGAGTTCTAGTAAAGGAAAAAAACAGTTCAGTGGGTTGATGTGGAGCTCTAAAGCAGTGAAGGGCAGGCACAAAATTATTTTAGCATAATCTCTCAGGGAGGACAAATCAGTCCTGCTGCCAGGTTTTCTGTCCTACCGGGCGGAGGACACCTTCATCTGGATCAGGGGTGGGCAAATCCAGTCCTCGAGGGCCGGATCCAAGCCAGACTTTCTGTCCTACAGGTAAACACTCACCTGGGGTTCCATTTACCTTGGGGAAAGCGGTTTCTCCCTGGTAAGATGCAAAACGTGACCGGATTCAAGCTTTCGTGGATTGGACTTGCCCATCAGAGGTCAAATCCAGTCCTCAAGGGTTGAATTCAAGCCGGGATTTGCGTCCTACCAGGCAGGAAATGCTTTCACCAAAGTAAATGGAACCCCAGGTGAAAGGGTTTACCTGTAGGACAGAAAGTCTGGCTTGGATACGGCCCTCGAGGACTGGATTTGCCCACCCCTGACCTGGTTCCATCCCTCACGGGAAGCTATTCTCCGCCCGACAGGAAGGAAAACCCGGCCGGATCTCGACTCGGCCTCAATGACGGCTGCTTTAGCCGCCCTTTAAGACCTAAACTCTGTTATTGCAACCTGAAATCAACCTCTTCTCCCCGAGCGAGTGGTCCTACCGTTGCCCGGCTGTTGGTGCTCTGGCTCCCCCCAAGCCTGTAGTTGTTGTAGGCCAGGTGGCTGTACGGGTTGTACCCCACAAACCCAGCTGTGTTGGGTATTTGCTGACAGACAAGGGAAAGACATAAAGGCTAAATGAGAAAGGTTTAATATAGGAACATGGAGGGAGGGGTGGTGGGGAGGGGGGGGGGGCTGGGGAAATGTGTAACTAACTTGCATCCATGCTGTGGCAATGATTTGTGCATAATCAGGTCAGTCTGCACAAATGAGGAGTCACAGATTTGGACATGAAAAGCTGATCTGTCCGATGCATTTGCGGCTGATTCGATTAATCTAACGATTTTGGGAGGATTTCTCTGCATTTTTGCTCCGATACTCACAGTGGTGGGGGCAGGGGCAGGTGGAGGGGCATAGGAGGGTCTCTCTGTTGGAAAAGAAAAGGTGCAAACGTGAAAAATCAAGCCTTTATGAGGTGCCATCGCTGCCAAAGTCTCGGAATTAGCAGCTCACGTTAGAAGGCAGCAAATGTGCACATGAAGGCGGACTCGGATTTTGCACAAACGTCTTAAGAATGGGTTTCTTTTTCTTACTTGACATCGTTGCAGCTCAGGAGTCAAGCTTCAGTCTAATTAGCTCTGTGTCATCTGGAATAAACACATTTATATCGCATTTAAGGGGGGTGTGGAGGGGATATTTCGTGCGTCGCATTAAACAAAGAGACATCGCTAATGCTCTTTAGCAAGACTTAAGCTAGCACAGACGTGTTCTGGAAGTTGGCTAAACAATCGAAACATCTATTTTCATCTGATTATCGGGGACATCGGCTCGACTTTTGTAAAGTTGCTTTTGCAGAACGTCTGATTATTTCACCGTGATTGTACGAAGATCCGCTTTTCACGGCGAGCCTTTAGTGCTGCTGCTCACTATCGATAAACTAGCTGAATGGGAGTTGCAGGCTAATCTTAGCCGGCTAAAGGTTGACACGACTATAAATATTCCCGTTACTAGTGAAGATAATGGCTGGGACAAAGCGACGCTAGATATAAATAGAGCATCTTCACAAGTCCACAATGTTAATTATTCTGTAATGACGATATGCTAATGCAGATTGACTAGGTTTGCTCATCATGATGGGAGGAAACAGCAGAAAGGGAGCTAGCTGGTAACTTAGCTAAGCTAATCGAAATTAACAGTCTGTTATGACTCAAATATTAGCATGCAACATAAAGGAAGACGAAACGTCTATAGATACTGAAATTCCAATACACGACTGCGCCATGCAGGTATCTATAGCAACAGCCAGAAAACTCACCCGAAAAGCCTTTATTCGAGTGGGAGGCTAATCACCCAGCACAGAGTAATAGTCTCAACAATAAACGAATGAAATGGGCTCTAAGATTTCTGCAGAATCTTCCAGAATTGCACCCCCACCCTCCCCCGTGTTACAGCTGTTTCTTGCCTCCGTGCTGGTGCTGATCGCTGCCATCCGCAGCTGCTGTGGCTGCAGAAAGCTGTTTTATTCACGGGAAAGATGCCTTTTAATTGCAATTAGACGCGCTTCTTTCAAAGATCTCGGTCACCGACCGACATTGTTACCAGGCGTGCTCAAAGGCACAGCGGTAGTCAATGCAGATGCCCCGGATCTTTATGCCCCCCTTGTTCTTTTGCAACCTTGGGCCACAGAAATGACAATTTAACCCCCATTATGTCACCACATCCACAGATGGCTCCAGCGGCTGCTCACAAATCCACGTTTACCCTGTTCATCCCTGTTGTTGTGAAAAGTGAAATAGTTTGCATTCTTGGGCACATTCTTTGAGAGCCGTCCAGGTCAGTAGTTGTAATAGTGTGTCCCCCAGAGACAGCAGCCTAAAGCCTGCAGGATTTAGCTCACACCTCTGTCCATTCAGCCCCAATAGTCCTTGTTTGGCTTTTGTTAATTGACTGTGTCCAGTGTTACTTTCTGTTTGAAGTGCACGCTCGCGAGCGCGTTTGCTTTCTGCTTGACCTGCATTCTGCACAAATATGCCTCCAGAGGCTTTTGTTAGGCCACCTGCAGGTGCGTTGCTTCATCCGTCCATTCAGCACGCAACCGTCCTGCGGCGGCATGGACGGGGACGGATCCCGGATCCTTTGTTCACCGCCGGACATCTGCGTCGGAGTCCGTCTGGAGGCGAAGGTCACGGGCTACTGTACACAGGCCCCTGGGAGCAGCTGCGGGGGTCACGGAAGCCCAAGGGCAGGATGAGGAGATGGACGCCTGTAGGGTTACGCAACGGGTCCGTGAGCTTCGGTGCCCCCCCAAAATGGACCCAGGTGGTGAAATTAAGCAGATGCGAATCCAAGTTGTGCGTCGCTTTAGACATAGGTGTCAAACTCTGGCCCGTGGGCCAAATTTGGCCCACAATGTAATTATATTTGGCCTGCTAAGCCATACCAATTGACTAGAGCTGGCCCTCTGCTGGTGTTTTGGTGTGAAAATCCATACTCCACATCAGCTGGTGGTGGTAATGCACCAATATGTGGCTTGCCAACCACCAAGAAAGAGGAAGTAGTCATAGCGACCTTATATGCTAATGCTAATTCTGGCACTACCCCTCTGAAAAATGATTAAAGGAAAGGCAGAAAATAGGACCTTTCTGAACAGGTAGGAGGCAGGCACCAAGACAAGCACAAGTGCCTGAAAATGACTCAAAGGTGCCAGAAAGTAACTTATAATGGAAAAAGATTACTGTTGAAATTTAAAAGAGAAGAAATTAATGCCAGTGATGTGTTTTTTTAATTTGAATTTCGATTTTGCATGTGTGCAATAATAAATTATATATTGTATTGTGTTAAGCTTTGATTGTTCCATGTTCACTTGTTGAGCAAAACTAGCTTGGGTCCATCAATAAGTCGCTAATGCACGTTAGCTCATGGCAAATGTGTCCGGGGGGGTTAGCTTAGCGCTTTGCTGGGATTTCACCTTCCTTTTAGCCATCTTTTTGCAGCAAAAGTTGTCAAAACACAGAAAACGACGCATGGGACCATCGCAGAAGTCGGATCTGAGCTTTTATTTTACGCCAGGGTTGAGTACAACATCCCCGGGGGCCTCGGCCGCCCCCCCCCCCCCCTCGCCCGGGTTCCGTTCTGAACATGCAAACTTTGTCCTGATGAAATCAGCCACGATTCAGTACAACACAGCCATGACTCAGGCAACACACGACAGTGTCTACGGTTTAAATACACAGTTTACGTCATTTATGATTTTTTTTAAAAAAAGAAGAAGAAGAATCAAAGCCGCAACCGCTCCGGTTGACAAACGTAGGAAACAAAACATCATTTAGAGATTAGTAATAAGATATGATTTTGGTTCTGAAGCTTGTTGATAATAATCGTTCTAACGGTTACGTGATGCTACGGTTTATATCCGCATCTAGAAATTAGCGACTGATTTTTTTAGCTAACATCTTCAAGTCGAGTCGTTACGAGATGGAAGCAACGTTAACGTTAGCAGGTATTGTTCCAAATAGGTTTTGGTTTTGATTTTTTAGACCAAATGCAGCATTTGTAGGAGGTAAAGTGCCATAAAAGTTTGAAATGATCCCAGGTGCTCGTGTGGATTCTTTTATTCCTTTAAGGGGAAGTTTTCATCCCAGCGTGTGACCGTATTTGGGAGGATCAATACTAACTCGGAATAATCTTTCGTTTCTTTTGAAAATGACCCCGACTCTGGGTGGAGAGACGCCGTCCATGACCTGCTAACGTCTCCAGTTCGAGTCCAGCAAAATGGCCAAATATTTCCAATAATTTTCTCCAGTGGGAATGTCGGAATCCAGTCCTAGAGGTCCGTAATCAGCCGCGTTTTCTGTCCTTCCAGGCAGAAAACAGCTTTCACTAATTCGCTCGTACGCCGAGGGGAAGCGTCATCCACCCTGGAGGGGACAAAACCCGGTTGGATCGGGGCACCGCAGGACAGGGTTCCGACATCCCCGACCTACATGTTTCCTGGAGGTGCAGGGACACCCTGGGTAGCAAATTCCAATCTGAATCTTGCTTATGTGTAGCTCCGCCATGTCACCTCTGTGGCTTTTAATGGAACTAGTTCCCACACCGTCTTTTATTGTTTGCCAAGTTGGGGAACTGGACTTTTTATGTGTTTAAGCATATGTCTCAGATTAGAATGTTGGCTATGATGCGTCTGATGGAATACGAGCCGACTACGGGTAATTGAACACATCGTGGGGAAAAAAATGTGCCCGTGTGATTTATTTGTCTAAAACTTCCTGGTTAATTCCGACTAGTGCTCCGTGCAAAACGAAACGGATGCTCACAGAATTTTAGGTCTGATCATCTACGAGGTTTGAGCCTCTTTTTTTTTTTTAGTTTTTTCTTTTTTAGAAAGAATAAAATACTGAAAATAGGCTAAAGAAAATGTCCCCTTTTGCGCTAAGACTACACGGGAAAAAGCCTTTTTTTTGTTTTGTTTTACCTGTCGTCCGTTACATCAAAGCATCTGAAGAGTTAACGTCACATACACAAAGAAGTGCTCCAAAGATCACACGTCCGCGCACACGTGGAAACAAACTAGCTAAAGGACTTGGCTGAGTGGTTTTGCTTTTGTTCCACCAGTTCAGCGAAGCCCTGTGTAAAGAGAGGCCGTGGGGTCCTTTCCTCATACGGTTCGACAAGTAAGCACCGGTAAAGTTCAGCTGGTCTCGTTGCTCCTCCGCGTCTCCTCCTGGATCAATCCCTCAGGGTGGCGCTTATTAACTGGTGACAGTCCAGGTCCCCTCGGAGCTCCAGCGGACCCGGCAGCCTCATGCCCGTCTTCTGATCCACGCACCAGCATTTCCCCCGCTGGCCGTCGCGTGCGGGGTGGCACTGCGGTAGAAATACAGGTGAGATCTTTGAGAAATACAGACGAGGCGACGGCGATGTTTCTTCTGCAAAGAGGTGAAGCCCAGCCAGACCCGGGTCTGGACCTGGGTCCAGGGGGTTTAAAACACTGGGGGCTCGTACAGAGGCCACCCTCAAACCAACCCCTTTGTGTCAACATGCCTCCGAAAGTCGATTATTGCCTCAACGGCAAATGTCATGTGACTAAATAACCCTAATAAAAACCGGCCTGGACTGGCGTGGATGCCAGTCTGCGTGTCCTGAGGTGGTGGGATTCAAAGTGTCCTGAGAAGTGTTCGAATTCCCTTCTTTTGGTATTTCCTGGCGGCAGGAAAACAGGTACGGAGAATCTCCCTCCCATCTAGAGGAGACGGGGGCAACTGGGGTATCTTTGGGGTATATTATAGCATCAACACTTCAAACAGATAACAGCGTCCTCAAACGCACCGCAGACTGAAACTGCAATTTAAATATGTAAAATTTTCCCAGTCTGGATGCAACGCTTTCAACGCCGATCTCTAATGTTCCATAAACAGGACACTGAGGACGACCTCATCTGAGTCGCCCCAGCAAAATCTGCAATATTTGTAAAAATCAAAAACCCAAAATACGTGGATGCTGTGTGAGTTATCGATGGCTCGGGCGCTGTGGAAAAGTTGGATCATTGTTTAAAACAATAACACTGGTGCGCAGCCAGTGATTTTGCAAGCAGCCTAAATCAGAACGAGGTGACGTAAACTGGCACGACAGTGTGCATGATTCATAACACCTGCAGTCTAAGCACTTGTTTGGAAAGGCTCCTCAGAAAAGACGCTTGTCCCGCTCCGCGGTTTTTATTGTTACAGTGTGGCTGCAGTTGTTGCAGAGGGCTAAATGCTTGTAGAATGTCGCCACGGAGAAGAAAAAAAAGCACCGTTTAGTGCCACATGGGGACATGCTAGCAGCTGGAGCTACGTAAAACATCTGGTGGGCACGATGAGGCACGTTGACCTGTACAAAATCGATCAGGATGCTTGAAATTCTTCAAGGGAAGGTATTTCTGAGTCATTTATTTATTCTGGGGAACGCTGCTCCCACTATTTCCTCACTCTCGGGTCTGTTTATATCTCCGCTGGCGTGATCGTTGAGCTGGGAAGGAGGAGCCACGCTTGAATAGCGTGTTCAGAAACAGTAACTGAGGCTTCGCCCAGTTGGCACCTAATGCTGCCCAAAAAAGTGCTGGGAAGTATTTCCAGTAATCTGAATTTTTGGGTTTTTTTTTTTTTTTTGGAAACCCTCTGAGAATTGGTGAACTTTTAAGAATTCCTGTAAAAAGAATTTAAGGTGTGATTTTCTGTATTTCTGTCATTGCCAACCGTCCCAAAGGCCCAGTCAACAATCCCAGCACAAGTCTTCCATGAAACGATTTCCAGTTGTCCTTGATGACCTGCGCTCAACGACCTAACAGGCTTTTTTTCTCTTCTTTTATCGCAGGGCAGTTTCAGTTAAACAGTAAACAGATGCCTGCAAGTCTGAGCCGAAGGAGAAATATTAACCACGTTACGCAATCCTCACAACTCAGACTATTGATGATTAGCCCCAACACAGAGCTCTCCTGTTATCGCTGCCTCTCTGTCTGCTGATTTGATCGTCGGTACGCTCTTATCTGTGCATTTATTGTTCTCCCACTCTTATCCGCGTAATTAGCAAACTTTTAAAGGCCAAATAACACGCGGGTGCGTTCAAAAAGCCGATGCCTCCATCCTTGCTCAATTGTGGGCCCAAATCTGGTCCTCGAGGGCTGCGGCCAGGCCGTGTTTTCTGTCCAACCAGGCAGAGAATACTTCCTCCAACAAACATGGGAGCCCAGGTGAAAGGATGTCCGCCTGGTAGGAAGGAAAATCCGGCACAACTGCAGCCCCTGAGGAATGGGCTTGGGTACCCCTGATTTAGAGAAAGGCACAGGATGTGTGATATTCCAAGAGTGTCGCTTTCCCAATGTGCTTTGTGGACTAAGACCACAGTAGCGTGTGGAGTGCTCATATTCGCTGTGTTATAACGTGGACAACCACATTAGGAACTGTCTTTAACAGAACAGTCTGTTCCTACTGTTTCCCAGAGGTGTTGAACCAGGAAGACACAGAGGAAAAATATATTTTAACAAGACAGACATGTTTCCACTCCGCTCCTGTGGTCTCCGAAGACACTCATACCCTTTGCGGTCTATTTCTTGTGGCAGATTTTTCCAGTTTGATCGTTTTTGTTAGAAGGGAAATGTTTTTGGTTCCAGTACAAAAAGACCTTGCAGACTCTTAACTTTTACTTATTTGTATTGTTTCTTATTCGGCCAAATATATTTTGAAAGAATCGGGCGTAAATAGGCAGACCTGTTTAATGTGGAAGTCGCCGTTCTTGTCACAGTTGGGGATGGGAATCGTGAAGAGATCGTCGTGCGTGCGGGTATTTGATGCCAGTCGGTCTAACGCTCTCTGGAGTTCGGCCCGACACGGAGCCTGTCGGAGCCAAAACACATCAGGTTGTGCTATTTATAGACACATCATTAAAAAAAGATCAGGAAAGCAGGTTAGAACAGAATTACAACTTTTATCCTTCCAAAAATGGCCACCATCGATGTGTCACGGCTTTACCGCTCACGCATGTGGAGCAATATCTCGGCACTGTATATCTTATGAAAACAGGGAACTGAGAGTGTTCCTGATTACAAGGGATGTTATGTTTCGATCGTTGTTAAAGTAGAAAATTGCAGGTTGATGTCAACATACGCCTGCAGTTAATTTTGCAAGGCCACAATTAAAATTTACGGGCTGCAAAATGGGAATTTCTTTCACCATTTATATCATGAATGTTGCACATGTGGCTTTGAAACTATAAATGAAACCTAAAACACCTGCGAGGACTTGAGCAGGGGGTTGGGGGTAGGGGGAGTCGCCTAATTTGGGGCTTCTTCCGGGGAACATTTATTCCTCTTACCAGCACTGCCTTGGTCTCCTCTCTGGCAGTGTTGCTCCTCTGGTTTGTGGATTTGGGGGGGTGGCGTGCAAGCGTCTTCTGGATGCAGCGTTTGTCCTGTGGGCTACAGCGGATGTTGCTGTTGTTGGGGTGCTCGGGGATGATCTCATCCTGCCTGTCCATCGCTGTAAAACAAGAAACTCAATGCTCTTTAGTTCCATAAACTCTAAAATCAGATCAATTCTGAGTTTCCATTTGACTAATCTGAGCATAATTAAGGGCAGCTTTCTTCATCTTTCCCTGGTTGTTCTAGTAATAATGTCTATTATGACGAACTCGGGGTTTTGTGTAAAACATAAATAGATACGAACACAAATCCACTTTCAATACATAATTGGATGGCAAAGCAAAGATATTCGGTATTCCGTCTATATTTGAGCAAAGCTCGCTCATTGATTTCGGTGCCTGCAACATGTAACAGGCAGCGCAAGAGCAGGAAAGCTGAGGAATGCTCGGTAAGCACCTGTTTGGAACATTCCACAGGTGAGCAGGTAACCTGAAAACAACTGAGTGTCATGATTGGGTGTACAAGGAGCCTCCCTGAACGGCTCAAGCGTCCACAGGCAAGGACGGGGCGAGGCTGACCACAGTCAAAAACTGCGTGCCTCAACACGCATTCGCAAGGAATTTAGTGATTTCCTCACCTGCAGACCAAAATATCACCAGTTGATTCACAGAATCTGGAGAAATCACTGCATGTAAGCCTGACCAATGCCCGATGCCGAACCCTGTAAAAGATATTACCGTGGTAGCCCTAAACACCACTGTCAGTTCACGCAGTTAACACGGTACCTTCACCCAGGTATGGTGAACTTTGTTGAGCCTGCAGGAAAAACATCTGTGAATGCACCAGCTGCTGTCCAAGCAACACCTTTAACAGGTCAGCCAAGCCCCAATCTTCACGTTACTACGGCTCCATAATAAAAGAGCCTTTAGTCTGATAGTCTGGACATCAGAGGTGGGTTCATTGTCTCGCCTTTCATCGAAAAAAATCATCGCATCAGGTTTCCGTTGATGCCTTTACATGACTTTGGCGCAACTGGGTTTGTGACGACGGCGAATGCGGCGCCTTGCGGGTCATAAAGGAAGTGAGGCTAACCTTGGGGTTGTTCCTTTCCCCGGGGGTAACTAACCACTGCCCTACAACAAGCTGTGTCCTCTGAGGGAGTAAAATGCTACCGCTTTGTTCTGCCACTCCTCTGTACCTTTACGCCGTTTGCATCCCCACAATCCTTCCGCGCCCCTACAGGCAGCCAGCTGCTTCCTCAGGAAATACCCCCTGGCCCAACCCCCCCCCCCCCCACAACAACTCCAGGTCTTGCCAGATGGAGGCTCTTATAGGGTATTTGGGTGTCCACAAGTGGGCACATCTCGCGCCCTCTCTCTATCTTTATCTATCTATTTTCAGATGTTGCTTGGCTCGTGTTGTCGACTGTTGATGTGTCTTTTGGCTGTTTGTATTTTTAGCCTCGTAGCTGGTGAGCTTTCCTCATCAGCGATTGCTTCCACCGCAGCAGACCTCATGGGATAAACATGCTTCTCTTGCCAGCTCGTCCTTTTCTGTGGCCTGACTTTAGAAGTGGGTCAGAGGTATTATATCCTCTTTGTTAGTTTTTTAACTCTCTTTGGAGGAAGTCGCCACGTCTCCTTGTGGTTTCGTGTGATTTGGATAACAGCTATTAGTTTCTAGGAGCCGATTTCACAATAATGGTTTCTGCTAAAACCCAGATTCATGTGTCAAATATGAATAATGATGCACAACCCATGACTTCCTCACTTTTGAGTATTAAAAATAAAATAGCTAAATGACTTTAGGATGTGTGTCTATTTTGGTGACACCAAAAATTGAAGTTATAAATTCAGAATGGCTGTGATTTGTTTCAAATTTTGATTTAAAAAGAACATGTTGAAAAGGTTCCAGCTTGTTTATCAGAAGGGAATGCTGTAAACACAGCCTAATTACATCATTTCCAGTAAGAGCTATTCAATCTTGTCATAAAAACAAGCCTGAAACCTAGATTAAAGATACTGCAGGGACATTCATTTTTGTTTTGAATCTCAGTCACGGTCATTTTTTCCTTGTTTTTTGACTTGCATTTTTGAAATTAAGCCTCGTGTTTCTGTCTTTTCTAACTTAAGGACTAGCGGGGGGGGGGTCTGGTCTTACTGAGAACAGCAATTAGCTAATCACACTGACTCCTGCATAAGAGACCCAGCTGTATAAATGTCCTGCACAGCCCAAAGAAAGCAAATAGACACCAATACAGGACACCTGTTCAAAGAGGTTTGGGAAATCCTTGCAGAGCCCTGAAACATTGAGCCACATTTAAAAAAAAAAAAACTCTTTCCAACTCTCAGATGGAGAGGAGAAAAAAAGAGACAAATCTAGGTTAGCATGCTGCTTTCATAAAAGCAGTTGGACACTTAAAGCAAGAGCTTCATTAATGCAATCTGTGACATTCCTGCCTGCAACTTCAAGATTGTGTATCTGCCGTCTGGATCACTTTGCAAATAACAGCCTCCCGTCAGGGAGAATGGTTGTGACATACCAAGAAAGACCACTCTCAGGACTCACAATGCAGGAGCTCTAAAATATAAATGCTTGTTTAGAGCCAAAAAAGGCAGAAACTTTCATCAAATTCCCTCAGCGGTAGCCTGCGAGTGGACAGAGGAAGAGGAGAGGATCAAGCATGCAAGAATCTGTTTCAATGTTCCAAAAAAGCCCCCCCCCTACCGATTTAAGTGGTTCTTTCTCTGTCGTTGTGGTGGTTCGCAGAAAAGTTACAATCAAATTTTTATCACAGCCCCATCGCATCATTCAGCCCAAAGGCTGGCACCCTCATTTCAAGTTCCTTCATTTAAGCTAGCCTAGCAACATTTTGTGTTACGCTCTTTGCAGGAAAGGTGCTACATCCATGTAATAAGGCAGAAAACACTGGGCCTCATGCAGCTGTTGAGGGCTTAAATTTCCTTTTTGTGGCGCACGTTGTGACTTTCGTCAGGCCTGTGTTCAGAAGATGCACCATGTTGTTTAATAATGCATGATTACAATGAGGGCATCGCAAAAGGAAATCCTCCGAATGTGAGCGGAGCGGGTTCTGGCCTCTCCCCGGGCTGATCTGCTCGTCTTTTCAGCTGCCGGTTTACATGGAACATTCTCATGCCGCATATCTGAGCTGCTGCCCAGAAGAATTGATTTACCGTGGACTTTATTAGGCAGCGCTTCCTTGCTTTGTTATGACAGATTCCAATGCGTGCGGAGGCAAACAGAACCTCGGCGCTCGGATTACAGCACCGAAAACAAAACTTCTGAACTTTTGAGAAATGTTCCATCAGCCCCACCCTAATGAAAAGACCTCAGAATCTTCCTGGTGTGTCGCAGCACCGAGTCTGATCAGAGTGCACGGCTTCACACAAAAATGGGTAAAATGGAAGGGCGCGCTAGACAGCTAGCGTCGCTCTGATTTTATTTAGTCATGCTATGTGTCATCTAACCTGTGCTGCCCCTGCATGAAGAGCAGAAGGCTCTCATTTCAGCTCTGGCAAGAAGAGTGCCGATGAGCTCATTCTCATGAAGGAGCTGGACACAGAGGGCGATTGCGCTCAAAGGGTTGTTAAGGGTGTGTGTATGTGTGTGTGGAGAGAGAGAGAGTAGAGAGAGAGGGAAAGAATAAGGGTCCACCACAGGCCCAAAGGCCAGGGGAAAAACAGATGCTGCCGTGAAGGTACTGGGAATCCATTCATTCTTAAGCCCATGATGAAGGATTTAGTGGGATGTTTTCAATTATAAATATTCTGTCAAGAGTCACAGAGCACAGTGGAAAATCGAGACTTTCCCTTCTGCCCGGAGCCAAGAGAGGACGGGTTGGGCGAGAAGACAGGGCGGCGATGTGGATGTGCAGATAAGGCATCAGCCTGAGACGTCCCGCAGAGTCAAAGTGGGAACAGATTTTCTTCTACGCAGAAGGAATGCAACAACAGAGAAGGGAAGACGGAGTCAGCCGCTGGAGACGGCGATAGAGACCTCAACAGCGGTGGAAGAGTTAGACATCCATGGTGGGAGGGAGAGGAGGAGGAAGAAGAACAGGAGGAGGAGCAGGAACGGGGCATCCTTGAAACAGCACCAAGTGAATTAGTGATTGCAAAGAGCTCTAATAGCCCAATGCCCCCATTACAGTTACTTCTCGCTTTTATAACCTCCTTCCATTACCCACACTCACATTCCCAGTGCCAACACAATGCACTTTAGCATCCCAGCTTAACATGCAGCGGGATAATTGCACAGCCAAGTGTTGCTGTGGAAACGGGGTTTTTAATTGCGACCATGTGCATTAACCAAATGCTCGATCCCTGCTTTAAACCATCCAACGGCCCCCAAAAGGCCCACAAAGACATACGGCACACATGCACTTGCTCCGCGACAATATGGTGCTGACCTGCCTAAAGGCAGCATCATATAGGAATACGCGCTCTCATCCAGGCCACACGAAAGGAGCTGTGGGGGGGGGGTGCAGGGTTTGGTTTCTGACCTCAGTGAGATGAGGGTATGAAGCGTGCATGCAAGCCCGCCCTGGTCATGTTAAGGCATAGGAAGCAGCAACACTGCGTCTTGGACTTGAGCGTATCTAACAGGAAGTAGCTGCTGTTTAAATGCGTTTAGTTTTCGAACCCATCTCTCTCACCTGAATTCTCCTCCACCTCCCTCTCATCAGTGCACACCCCCTGGCCGTGCATGAGCGAGTGCAGCGGCCTCTCCACACCTCGTGGTGGATAACAGCGGAGGCCGGTGCCACATCTGGGCGAGTAGACGCCGCAGTGAGCCCCTTTAGCCAAAGCGCAGGTGGGGCAGCAGCCGCATCCAGGCTCCCGCACCGTCTCCTCGCATCCTTCCGGCAGACGGCACCTCGCCAGCCTCTCCTCGGAGCAAACCGGACAGCGGATAGCCTGGTCTGACAGGCAGAGCGCCACCAGCGACAGGGCGCTGAACGCCCAGAAGCCCCAGCAGGACGACGCTAATGCCACAGCACGCCCAGGAATCATGGCCCTGACACCTGCGCACGATCCTCGAGCCCGGTGTGCGATCTCTGCCTCCCCTCCACTGACTGCTGTGCAGGTTTTGATAGTTCAGTCCTTCAGCAGTGGGTTTTTCGAGCAGTGAGGGAGGTTGGAGAGGCCGGCTTTGTCCAAGATTTCTTTGATATTTTCAGATGGTTTGTGTTTCAATTGTAGGGCCACAATGCCTCTGCTGTACTGCTCCTCTGCTCCTCTGATTCAATTTCACAGCACAGTAATTGGAGCTGGCTCGTGATCTGCTGGCCTCCTGGTCAATGTGGCGAGGATGAGGGCAAGTTTTTGTTATGTTAAAGCTTAACATAACAGCTGCAGCGCCGGATATCCACCACTGTGATCAGGCCTTTTCATGAGTTCCCGTCCACAGGTAAGTCCACCCTCAGCGCCGAAGCGGGTGGGGGAAAAAATGGTGTTTAAGGATCCGAGTGCAACGCAGGTCATCCAAATGTGAGCAGAAAGGGCTGCAGCTTCCTTCTCGGGCTGGATTGCAGCGCTAAGGACTGACTCTTGAAAAAGGCTCAACGCGAGTGGCTCTCCTTGGACTTTATACTCGTCGGTGGACACGCCTCTTTCTACAGTGGGAGAGGAGCTGAAAGGCACAGCGGAGAAAAGCCAGGCTGACTCTCTCTATCCCTCTGTTGGTCTCTCGCTCGCTCACACACCAGCTTATGTACAATCTCACTCAATGGTCATCTCAGTCCTGAAAGAATGAGAGGGGGGAAAAAAGGAAAAAGCTGAATTACCCCTCTGGTTGTTCTCATACCCTTTCTCACACTCCTTTCCCGGTGCTATTTTTCTGACGTTCCCCCCATCACTATGACTGAAATCCACGTGTGTTTTCACTAATGGGTGAAAGACGTCAGCTCACAAACACAAACGGCACTTTTTTTGCAACTTTGATCGCAGCCAACGCAGTCAAACACGCAAGTACACACAGTCCTTGTGTTGTGTTCCAGAGTTCAAATGACAAAGCGACCTCGTGTGGGATTTTAGCCCTCTTGTGGTCTTACGCACGCACACACACACACACACACACCTCCACCAACACCTCCACCCCTATCGCTTCAATTTGTTGAGCCCCTTCTCTTTTCCTTTCTTTTGCTATTAACCCGAGTGGGCAGCTGTACGCGCCAACAGGACAGTCTAACCTCTTCTGGTAACCGTTGCCCTGCCCCCACCGGCTCCACCGGAGTCAGTGAATAACTTTAAAGGCACTTTAGTGGGTTTCTTTCTTCTTCTTTTTTGATAGGGAAAGTCCTTAAAACTGTGTCTTACTGTGCTTGTGTGCCTGACATTTCGCCCGACCTACCCAGGTTATTGTATCATGGCTTTTACTGCTCAACATCTATCCACCTACCCCACCACCCCCTCCTCTTCTTCCATTTTGCCATGGAAACCCAGCATGTATTGAAATGCCTTTGTGAATGTGCTTACTCTTGGCTTTATTTTGTAGCCAGTTGCTAGTTGCCATAGGCAGACCGGGGGCAGCAGGCTTACGAGACCATGTACCACTCAGGTGGGAGCTAAAAATCCGCTGCTATTCGCACGCCACCCAAATTCCTCGCCCTCATCCATCCTAGCTCGGAAAGTATTCTAGACCATTTGAAGTGATTAGTTTCAATGTTATTCGGTCTGGCTTTTGTTGCTAAGATACCACATCTGCTCCGTTTCATGTAAGCGGCTTTAACGAGTTAAATGATGGTGCTAATGTCGTGTTTCGGTAAGTCACACTGTTCCTGGAGCTCACAAAAGGGCCAGCAGCTTCATTATGTGTCATTTATGAGGTGTGTGACTCTGTATTCCTCCCCCCTCTCTTCATTTCCTCTGTTGTGCATGTTTCAGAGGTTCCTGCTGTTTGCTTAGATGTTAGATGATGAAAATACAATTGAATATAGCCCAAAAACATTTTCCAAAGACAACCAAAGCATGTGTTTCTAAGATTACCATGAAAAAATGTTTGTTCTCTTTGACGATCGATTGGTAACTTTTTAGTTTGGCCACTAGGTGGTGCAACAGCTCCCATAATGTAAATGTCGCTGCATTCTCATTAAGTATTTGCTTTTGTGTAGTTAATTCCTGTCTAGGACCAGTAATAAAAGCAACATTTTGTCATTTTATATTTCCAAAAATGGTGTGTTATGGATAATTTTACCCTAAACTCTGATTTTGCAGCTTTTGTAGGAGACGGTTTTGACCTTTGTTGCTCCACCTTGTGCAAAATAAGTTCCTGTTCCTTTAAGTGTCTCTCAAAAATTAACCATAGTGAGTGGCGTGTATTCCATATTCAAAAAAGTCCATTGGCGGGGGTGGAATCTCCTGCTGCCAAATCAGTTGTCCTACGGGTGCTGAGCAAAGAGCAGGTAAAAGAGCTCATCCTTTTTAATCTCATAGTCATCCTCCAACAAGGAATGGAACCTTCGCAAACTTTTGAAATACTAACACTTCTCAGTTTTTACCATGTCAGAAACTTTGTCGTTGCGCTCTTTCACTCTGAGTTTGTTGTCAGCTTTTAAGGCGATGTAAAAGTTTCCATGTGACTGTGCAGTTTTCAAGTTTGGCTACAGTTAAACTTGGTTTTAAGTGTGATAGTCAACGCACGAGGATTTTCTCCTTTTTTCAGCGAAACCAGTGTGTGTTTCTTCTTCTTTCCAGTATTTTTTTGGTAAAAGCTGTGTATTTTATTTGCTAACTGGTTGTTAACGACACCTAGAAGTGTTTGAGCACATTTTAACACTTGCTCCTGTGTCAAGAAGCGACAGGAAGTACAAGTGCAGCGAACATCGCCTCTTTCTCATGAGGCTAAATGTAGTGGCAGGCTCGAGCAATCAACCATGGGCTTTTAACCCCCACTTTCTGCTTTTTCTGCTGTCCAACCAACAGGAACAGTCAGATGCAAGTGTTGCTTCTCTTTCTTCACAGACTATGAACACCAGAGAAGACATGGAGGCCCAGGAACATGAATGATTCCGTTACTGTCTTAAACTCAATAATATACAGCCGCTTTTCTTTTGGCTAATAGACGCTTTTCTTTCAATGTAAATTGTATTCAAGTGGAAAATGTGACATCTGTTTCTGAATTTGGATCCAGTCAAATATTCAATTTTTTCCCCGCAGAACATTTTCATGATGGAGACGGGGAAAAGTCAGGAATTCACAAGCCCAGTGGGAAATGGAACAGGTAAGTGTGTGTGATTGGGGATGGAAACCACGATGTGCTCACCTGCTAGCCGACTATAAGATATACAGAAGAAGCTTGTGACATTTAGTGATTAGATTTAAACGTGTCTGCTGTAGAAATATCTCCCAGCTCCTCACTTGACTTAAGACCACTTAAAGTGAAAGTGAAGTTAGCTTGTGTCCTGTACCTAAGAGAGTTTTTGATGGATTTTACTCACCACAACGGTGAGCTGCTGAATGTGAGATGTATAGAAACTATAGACATTGTTCATTTGAGGAGATTTGAAGATGCCTTTAGGCGGGATTACGGATTTATTTGCAGCTTTTGGAATGAATGCGTATCTGGAGGCCGCTCAGGGAAGTGTGGGTTTGGGTCCTGCTCAGTTGGGTTCCCATATGAACAAGCTGTTAAAGTAAATGCTGTAAACACACGTGTCACTTTTTCAGAAATGTGCAGCGACGACGCAGATGTGAAACCACAGGAGGAGCAAGAAGAAATGAAGGACGATTCCCTCCGTCAGAACGGAATGCAGTGCGACGAAGGTCATATCAATGTACATTCACACCCTCGCGCACGTCCGACACCGGCGTGTTTTAGTTTCACTGTTTCACATGTTGAGATGTGGTTGAACCGTGAACTGCACTGGAATATTGATTGGGGGAGGGGGGGGGGAATGTACCATGAGACCAGGGAAGCAGGAAGAAAAGCGACATGGGTTCGACACCAGCTTTTAAATGTAGTTTTGGAGTTTGCATTTATCATTAAAAGCGCGGCGTTTAGTTTCAGAGTGGGTTTATTTTTGACTGCCACCCATCTGCCCCAGAAAATGTTCTTACTAGTGCGTCGCTCTGCAGCTGACGTGCAGCTTGCGGTTCGCTGCTCTGATACCCTGGACTCTATATCAGGCCTCTCGGCTCTGCGCTTATGCAAAGTTTCCATATAGCACGTCGGAGCACCTTCCACAAAGCGGGGCACTGCTCATAAGGCATCACCAGTATAAACCAAGACCACATTGTGGTTTTCTTTGGATGGAACCGACACTCTAGCTCTGGTTGACACCTACAGAATGGTAGCTGAAGTGTTCTGGAACCATTGAGAACATGTCAGCAGTTGTGGTGTTGAAAGATCTTCATGATTATAAATGATGTGGGATTGTGCGACATGGTCAGAACATAGAAATATGTAAATAAACAAGGAGAGCAGGGGAACGGGGAGAGAACGGTTACATACTGAAGGTGGATTTGGGTGATTACTGTTTGGGGCTGTGAGCGGTGCCACTTCTGCTGATGCAGTGAGGATGTTCTTGTAGCCCTTTGCTTAATCTCTCGTCTGTCCTGGTTCTATTTTCTAAGTACCGGTATTAGGAGGAAATGCCTTCCCCTTATCTCTAACACACATCTTCTGAATGTAGTGGCACAAATTAAGCCACCCAACCTGTGGAGATGCATACTAAAAAAATATTAAACCATCAAGATAATTATAAATGGAGAAGGGAAGTTGCAACAGCAGAGCATCTTGCGTTTGCTAGAAGAAAAAAAAAAGAGAAGTGATGCCGTTCCAAACATCTGGGGTTGTTTTCTCAAAATGTCGATTGAGGTTAGCATGCTAATATTGCTGTTCTTTACTGTATATTAATTTGAATTTTTTTTAAAGGTTGTCAGCCTTTGTGAGCCTCAAATGTACTGTTTTTGTTCTTTAAAGAGTTCTTCAAAGAAGCAAAGCATTAGTTTGGTGTCATCTATGTCTGAAACATGCCATTTTCTCCACTATAACAATGTGTAGTCGGCTAGTTTAACATTAGATTTCAGGGTTCAGTTCCAGGTCCGCTTGAGCGGCTGAACAGAACAGGACTGAAAAAGATTAAAATCCTAAATCATTTATTTTCTTAAAATCAAAAAACAAAACACATTAAAACTGCTTCTTCATGAGCTTAAAAAAGTGAGAATAGGGGAATCCAAAAGTCAGCAGTTGGAATTACACTGCCCCTGTCTTTAGGGAGGTACAGGACTTAACTTTTTTATTTTATTTAAAAAACCAAACAAACACTGTGTCAGCTGCTGGTGACAATTTCTTTAACGTGCTTCTTTAACGTCCTCTCCTCCAGCAGGTGCAATAAAGACTGAGATGGAGGAGATGGAGGACAGTGTGTATCACCCCAAATCTGAGAGAGATGAAGCGCTGGCCCTCAAAGAGGAAGCGGAGGGAAGTGAGGATGAGATGGAGGAAGGATTCACTGATCAGAGGACAGAGGAGGACGAGGAGGGACGGAACCGAGAGGGGGACGACGGGGAAGACGCCGCGAACGAGCCGCAAGACCTCTCGCTGGTGGACTACTCGCAGTACGACAGCGCGGCCCTGCCAGAGAGCCACATGGTTACAGCAGTGGGGGCTGATGGGACTTTTGCAGCTCGAGCCGTTCCCTCCCGCGTTCAGGCACCAGGCAAGCTCAACTGTGACATCTGTGGCCTGTCCTGCGTCAGCATCAATGTGCTGCTGGTGCACAAGCGCAGCCACACGGGTGAGTACAGGAACATACCCCGAAGGCCTGACCTCAAACAAGTGTTGCAACAGCATCACAGTGTTGATAGCACAGGGTGATAAAAGTGCACGGAGGAACAATCAGAACAAAAGTATACAAAAGCAGGACACTTGTCCTACTTTACTGGTGCAGCACTTCAAAACTTCCCAGTGGACTAAATAAGATGCATTTTGTTGATTTCAGCCGTTTAGTGGTGAGAATAAGTTTGTATTTTTAGCGTTTGACTGCGGAATAATCCTGCACCAATGCCCCCTCAACAGTGCCGCCGTCCCAGGCGCGCCAAATTCAATTATTAAAAACAACGTTTGAACTTTCCAAGTGGTAAAATCAAATGTTTTCCGTCCCGCTCCCAGGCGAGAGGCCGTTTCACTGCACTCAGTGTGGAGCGTCCTTCACCCAGAAGGGAAACCTGCTCCGCCACATCAAACTGCACACCGGAGAGAAGCCTTTCAAATGTCCCATGTGCAGCTACGCTTGCCGTCGCCGGGACGCCTTAAGTGGCCACATGCGCACCCATTCTGGTACCAATCAGTCAGACATTCAATCATACAATGACACATTATGCACCTGTGAGTGTCATCAGGCTGTTTTTATATCACCACAACTGATTTCTAACTGGCGCAAAGAGCCTCCATCGTGTTCCAGTAACACCCCGCCGTGCACTTTCAGAGTTACACATGCAACGTATTACTGTTCACCTCTTTTACCTGCAGCCGCGCTGCACAGTCTCCGATATTCACATCACGAAACCACTTCTGAAAAGTCTACAGGTTAGATGTTGTCAGTTGCACGCTGGTGAATAACTGAAACTCCTGCTTGCAGTAGAGAAGCCCTATAAGTGCAACCAGTGCAGTCGCAGCTACAAGCAGCGCAGCTCCCTCGAAGAGCACCGGGAGAGATGCCACGTGTACATTCAGACCAAAGGTCACTCTGAAAGAGGTGAGCCTCGATTTCACATCAAGATTTTATACATATAACAAAATTAGAATGAACCCATTCTAGTGTTTTTCCAACCGTTTTACTTCGCCTGTGGCCCGATAGCCCACCATTTTAAAGAAATAGGTTATAGGTGCTAAGTACTATAAACAACTACTCGTGACTATGTATGTAGGGCAACGTTCGCCATTTATTTTATAAACTCTCCCAAAGATGCAACACTTGCAACAGAGAGGCAATGCTCCACTTCTGTGGTCACCACGATGTCGTAAGTTTATGCCTGATAGAGCCGTAGTGGTGAGGAAGTACATCCTCATCCTGTGGTCTCCTCTCCTATATTAGTGATGTAAAAAAAAAAAAAACACGGGTCAGGAAGTGAGATCAAAAGCATCTAATCTCAGTTTATTTCATTCCTCTGAGCGGCTGTTTTTCTTCTCTTGACAACCTTAAATGTGTTGACGAGAGGACGGATGCGGCGTCGATTGACTCTTTCCTCGTGTGACGCAGGTGACAGTCAGACGTCTAGGACCTACATGGGCACAGACCGCGCCCTTCTGCTGGACAGGCTCGCCAGCAACGTAGCCAAACGCAAGAACTCGGTGCCGCAAAAGTTCACCGGTAAGAAGGTGCTGCACCTGAACAGCTCCCTGACAAAAAGAAGAGCTTTAACGCAGCATTTGTGGCACTGCAGCCCTGTTAAATACACGTTTCCTGTGACGATTGTTGTATTTGTGACCATTAAATGTAAGACATGGGACTGGGAGTCGACTTAATTTGCTGGCCATTTGCATTATAGGTGCTTTTTTGTTGTGCGTTTATGCTTTAAGGTCAAAGTCAATCGACGTCGTGCGTCTACGTGCTTGCTTGTCCGTGTTTGTGGGCCTAAAAATAGAGCAGAGAGGGGTCTCCCATGTCCCCCATTTTCAGCCACAACTAAGTCACAGGTGGGTATTAGTGACCATGCACGGTTAAAAGTGGAATAGCCTGGGTGGAAAAAAGTAGCACCTGAAACTTCTATTTAGTTCATTGATTTTATTTGTGCAGATTGATCAAAAGATTGTCGATAACCAGCAGCTTGCACGGGCGTAGACGCAACATTCTTGCTAACGCTAGTTTCACAATCAAGCCTCAAGCTACTCGTCAAAGGAATTGTGTATTGGCAAAAAAAAACCCTCTTGTATTCCTCCATCGGGTTTACAAATGTAGATCTTTCAATATGATAACCACAGGAGGAAAGAAAAGGTAATGCTTCCAACCACAGAGAGCAGGCAGTAGGTGAGAAACGTGAGCAGGTGCTTCTCTGGCTCCACTTCTGTGCTGCAGCTGCATTCAAGTGCCTCTGTTTCCTCGTAGCTTCATCTTCCACCATCCTTTCATGGCTTCTGCCATAAATGTACATGTACGCCTACAGAGGGCTGTACACATGTAAGTACACACACACCACTGCATGCATGTGTAGACCAGCAGCCTTAGAGTAACATGAAGAAAAATCTGGATGGACGGATGGATGGATGGCTGGATGGATGGATGGATGGATGGATGGATGGATGGATGGATGGATGGATGGATGGATGAATGGATGGATGGATGCATGGATGGATAAATGGATGATTGATGGATGGAGATGGATGGATGGATGGATGGATGGATGGATGGATGGATGGATGGATGATGGAAGGACGGACGGATGGACAGACAGACAGACTGACGGATGGATGCATGGATGGGTAAATGGATGATTGGATGATGGATGGATGGATGGATGGATGGATGGATGGATGGATGGATGGATGGATGGATGGATGGATGGATGGATGGATGGATGCATGGATGGATGGATGGATGGATGGATGGATGGATGGATAAATGGATGGATGGATGGATGGATGGATGGATGATGGATGGATGATGGATGAATGGATGGATGCATGGATGGGTAAATGGATGATTGGATGATGGATGGATGGATGGATGGATGGATGGATGGATGGATGATGGATGGATGGATGGATGATGGATAAATGGATGGATGGATGGATGCATGGATGGATGGATGGATGGATGGATGATGGATAAATGGATGGATGGATGATGGATGGATGATGGATAAATGGATGATTGATGGATGGATGGATGGATGGATGATGGATGGATGGATGGATGGATGGATGGATGGATGGATGGATGGATGCATGGATGGATGGATGGATGGTGGATGGATGGATGGATGGATGGATGGATGGATGGATGGATGGATGGATGGATGGATGCATGAATGGATGGGTGGATGGATGGATGGATGGATGGATGGATGGATGGATGGATGCATGGATGCATGGATGCATGGATGCATGGATGCATGGATGCACATCCACGTTTCACCTAAATATGGCCATTGCACCATCCCAGGTGACTCCAGGTAAGTCGCCTCTGCTGCGATGCCGCTTGCTTTCTGTGGCGCTTGCGTGGGGCAACCGTTGAACCACCCGAAGCCTCCTGAGCGCCGCCCACTCTGTCCTGTTGTTGCTCCAGGTGATAACGGTGTCTGCCTGGACCTGAGCCGCGGTAGAGAGCTGAACCAAAGAACTGATGTCAAGGAATCTCTGCCGGTCTCTCCGGACGCTGATGGCCACCAGCAGCATATGCACACGGGGCTGGACAGTGAACCCACTCCCCCTCACAGGCCTTACACCCTCCCGTTAGATCGCACCAGCCCCATGGGCCTCACCAATGGCCACAAAATAGCTTTACCAGGCATCGGCCTCCCAAGCGCTAATCAACGACCCCTCAGCATGGAATCGTTCCATTCTGAAAGCTCCCAGATGTCCCAGCCTATCATGTACAGCTTAGGGCACCTGCTGGGTGGGCTGAACCACCACAATGGCCTCCCTCATCCACATGCCCAGCCCATCCCTTTGTCTCCATTGGAAGCCCTCCGGATGGTGCGGGCTGATGGGGAAGCTGGAGCGTTGCCCGGTGCGGTGTACCCTTGTGGCCACTGCAGAGTCATTTTCCTGGACTATGTGATGTTCACCATCCACATGGGCTGCCACGGCTTTCGCGACCCACTTGAGTGCAACATGTGTGGCCACCGCAGTCGAGACCGCTATGAGTTTTCTTCCCACATAGCCCGTGGAGAGCACTGTCTAGAACTGAAGTAGCTCCAATCCACACACACACACACACACACACACACACACACACACACACACCACACACACACACACACACACACACACACACACCACACACACCCACACCCACACACACACACACACATATCCTGGTACTTCTGTCTTTGTGAGGACTTTGATAGACATGATACATTACCCAGCTACCTACCTTAATCCTAACCCTCCCAACTAACCCTAACCTCTTAGCCTGACTCTAATTTAAACCCAGTTCTATCTTCAACTTTAATCCATTAACCATGAATCCTCAAACATTCCTTATAAAACCAGCAGAATGTCCTCACTTATCTATTAGAATGAACACACACACACTGATGTTATTGAACCCTAAACAAATACACTGCAATTGTCTGCAAATATGGTTTGTAAAGTGTTTTTTAAGATACATTCTGTAACATTTGAAGTTATTCTTTCCTGTTGGAGCCTTTTGTTGTATTATCTGTCATATATTAATCCAAGAGTTCAAAAAAAGGGCCAAACGGAGTCATTAATTTGTTAGCGGTGTTTTCTTCCCATGGTAATTTCCTTACATCGATTAAACAAATAAGAATTTTAGCTTTGGCAAAATGCACTTCAACACCTGATGAGGGAAAAAAGAAACAAAACCTCAGTCAGGAGGTCACATGTCTCTTTTAGTATGTTGTTTTTACTGACGTGCATTTGCCTGCATGCTTCGAAGGACATTGCTTCACACTCCCTTTGCTCAGTTAAAAATAAGAGTATTTACAGCGAATATATACAGTGTGTGTGTGTGTGTTGTGTGTGTGTGTGTGTGTGTGTGTGTGTGTGGTGTGTGTGTGTGTGGTGTGTGTGTGTGTGTGTGTGTGTATAGTAAAATTGATGAGGTAAATGCAATAGGAAGTGCGGTATTCTGTGGCAAAGGTGGGGGGCAGGATTTACAGCGTAATATGGTTTATATTGATGGAAACTTTAGATTAAGGTTGTTGTTGTTTTTTTAAATGCACACCATGAAACAAAGAACTCTGTCACATGTTTATTATCTAAGGACGGTTAAATAACCAAATTTGGATGTTTGTATGTGTCCCCTACAAATGAATGCCAATTGATCATCAGCATCTTCGTCAAAGCACTTCATAGACAGAGAAAGGACAATGAGGTATAAATAGCTTGTGTGTGTGTGTGTGTATGTGTGTGTGTGTGTGTGTGTGTGTGTGAGAGAGAGAGAGAGAGAGAGAGAGAGAGAGAGAGAATGAACGACCTGGTCATGCCTTGCTGCCTTCATACGAGAACAGGGTGTTGGCTTGATTCAGCTGCAAACTACGGTATCTATCCTCTCCATCAGCACCAGTTCCCTTTTCTCTTTATGTTTGAAGAGAAGCTGCACTTATGAAGTAAAATGTGCCCACATTTTCACATCCACAGGTCAGGATGGTGATGTAAGAACCCGGTTTTAAAGAGTAGGTTTAAGAGTACATCGCCACTGAATTTTACCATGCAAGGAAACGTGGAACAAGTGTTTAGAAGGTTTAATTGTGTGTGCATTTGTCTGAGGTTCTATTTTAAGCCTATAGATTTACTCAGGCAGCAAAGACTCAAGTCGCGTTGTTTGACTTTTGTGGTTGTGGTCAAAATTAAATGGCTTCTGGTGACATCTGCTGACTGAATTTAGACAGTGGATTTAAGAGCCATAAAAAACAACGCGCGTGAAAAACGTTCACGGAACCACAAATAATGTAAAAATATATGCTGGAATTACATTTCTATTTGCTTCATTTCTCTATTTGGCTGTAATCTCCACACCGTGTGCATTGTTGCAACTCGGCGTAAGTGCAGTTCGATAATACATTCGTTTAAAAGGGATTTAAAGAGTGGGAAAAATCAGCACAAAGTTAGAGAAAAAGTATATGTGGTACCTGGAAAAATAATCTGTTCATAGAAGCTCTGTGCCACTTCAGAGTGATTGATGCAATACTATGGAAGAGTCTCAAGACGTGCCATTACTGGATAAAAGGAAATTAAATCATATTTGGTAATGATAAATAAGTGCGTCCGTCATCCCGGATGTATTTCGCGTCATTGTGTCGTGAGACGATCCGTAATTCTTTAAACTTCCTGATGAGGGCGCTGCTGTCCACAATGCCGCAGAAGCAGGGTGCAGCCCGCTGTTTTTAATCGACGTTCTACTTAACTAAATTAGAAAATGACTACAAGCGGCGTCGGGAAACAACGCTGTCAAAACCCTCACAATGTCAAAATAAAATAAGCGACGTGACGAACGCTCACGTCAACAGAAATTGCACCATTTACTTTTATTCCGGCGCCAATCTGCGCATGCGCATTGTATCACATCTGAGGAGGAGGAGGACATCACGGAAAAAACGTAGCAGCGGTACCACAAACCTCACGCCGTCACTTCGTCTCTCCGTTCCGCCAAAAAACTGCGCGAAAATAGCGGCTAACGAATATGTCCAGTGTGGCGCTAAAGTGCCTGGCGACCACCTGACAGGCCCCCGCGAGGTCTGAGCGGCTGCCGGCAGGAGAAAGGCGTTTCTTCGTATGGGAGAAGCATGCGGGAAATGGTTGGAGGTTGCTGCGTGTGTTCTGACGAACGAGGCTGGGCTGAGAACCCGCTGGTTTACTGTGATGGACACGGCTGCAACGTCGCCGTTCACCAAGGTAACATTAGCCGCTGTTAGCACGGACCCGGCGGGGCAGCTGCGCACCGCGGCTGCCAGAGGTGCTGCCCGGTCTTTGGGTTTCCAGGTTCCCGGACGTCTGCCACTGTCTACGTGCGTGTGTCCGTGTGTGGGAGGGGTAGGGAAGCGTGCGTGCTGTTTGTTGTTTTCACCCAGCACACATGATTAAACCTACAGGGCCAAGCGGAGTGACACCGAGTCTGACTGGCGCCTTGATGGCCCCGTGCGGGCGCGTGCGGGCGCGTGCGTCTGTTCTAACTCATCACGATAGCTGTGTATTCTCAATAGAAATGATAACATTTGCGTCATGTGTGGGCTGTAATCAGCCATTTCATGGAGCAGAAATGTGTTTCAATGAAGTGGTTTTTGCACAGTGACGATCATAGATTTAAAGTCTTTATCTTTAACAATCATGAGATGTGATGAAACATTGTACAGTGCCTAGATGTGAAAGCACTAAACACAAGGTGACTACTGTGTGTGTTCCAGCATGTTACGGCATCGTGCAGGTGCCCACTGGTCCCTGGTTCTGTCGGAAGTGTGAGTCGCAGGAGCGGGCGGCCCGCGTGGTGAGCGCCTCAGCACACCCCCATCAGTGGGATGCACTTGATCACTGCACGGTGCAGGAACATAACACGCGCACTCACTCAGACACGCATACGTGCTTGTTGGCACACACACGAGTTTTGTCTGGTTGAAATGCTGTTGCCGAGCTCTAACCTGTGCCCTCTCTTTCCTGCCCCAGAGGTGTGAGCTTTGTCCCCACAAGGATGGTGCCCTCAAGAGGACCGACAGTGGAGGTAGTTCTGGTCCCATCGTGTGTCCTGCTCTCAAACGAGCCTTTAAAGTAGCAGGGGCACTTTCTTTTTGCCTGGACTGGAATACAAAAGTTTACATTTCACTCTTTAATGTGCCATTATCCATCTTAAACTCTGTGTCAGGCTGGGCCCATGTGGTGTGTGCACTCTACATCCCCGAGGTGCAGTTTGCCAACGTCCTCACCATGGAGCCCATCATCCTGCAGTACGTCCCACATGAGAGATACATCAAGGTAGACACACACGCAGGATAAAGGCATCATACATATGCAAATAGTCCTCAGTAGGACAGAGAGTTAATCTGAATAGTGTTACTAATATAAGGAAATCGTGTCGTGGTTTTTTGGCATGCACTCCATTAATACAAAGGTCATTGGGTAAATCCCAGGACCACTAGTTCTGGTCCCTCTAGCTTCAACACAGATTTAAAAAAAAACCCTTGTGGCAAAAAAACAGGAAATACTCCAGTAACTTCAGCAAACCATGAGCGCAACAACACAGCTTTCAGGCGCGTGGAAAACTCTTTACAGGAAGATCAGTTTCTCCCTTTTACTGTCACATTCTCCACCTACACAAAATGACAAAACCCAGAAGTGAATGCGGCGAGGTCACGCCCACCCCGGACTTTGTCCATTTCAGTCATTTGGGAGAACGTGGGAGATTTCCCTCTGAAGCAGGCGAGGCTGCGCGTTTGCAGCACTTTCATTTTTCTGTTTCCTGTGATTGAAGATCAAATCTTTACGTGTCAAGCAAGTCACCTTTAACAGCCAAATAATAGAAATAGTAGCTCAAAAAGGCCCTGAAGGATCAGTATTTCCTGTTAATGACCTTTTTTACTTCATATCTGCATTTGATTGTTGTATTTGTTTTGGGTTGAACCTGCGTTTATTTGCTAGCCTTGTTATTTTACCCACCAGCCCATCCTTTGTAGCCAGGATGTTGAAAGTGTTCTATTCTCACGGCTCATTGGATAAGGATAAGGATAAAAGACTTTATGGATCCCACATCGGGGAAATTGCACAAATTGCACATTGGATGCCGTGAGTGTGTTTAAGCACCAGAGTGGATCTTTTGAACACATGAATCAGGAGAAACATCAGACGTTCTGTGTGTCTGTGTGCATGCCTGCAAGTCCACATGTGTTTGGGTGCCCGGTTTCATATTACTGTGTCAGCTACAGTAAATTGCATGCAGCTTTCCTCCTGTCAGAACTGTTTGTTCAGATTCGGCCGTCCACATTCTTGGACGGCATCAGAACAAAAAAGCCCGAGAGGCGGCTCTCGCCGGGTAGTTATGTCTTTGGCCAACGTCATCTGAGGGAAGCTGAAAACCGATACAGATGTTGAGAGTGGAGGATGACAGGAAAGTGGGGGGGAAGGGGTGAAACAGAGTGCTGGAGTAAAAAGGTAGAAACCCTGCTGTTTTTTTGTCCCGCACCTGTTGCTAGGCCCCTTCTGCCCCCTCTCAGCAGTCAGTCATGCTCACCGGGGGAAAGGGCTGAGCAAAAATGTACAAAGGCTTTGTGTGAGCGCGTCCCATGTCGCCGTGCTTCTGTCTAAACGTACATGTATTTTGTGTGCTCATTTGCTTGTCAGAAAAAAAAAAGAAGAAGCAAAGCCTACACAAAGGAGGGAGGAATCCAGCCTTGAGCTCTGAAACAAATGATTTCCATTGCAAATGATGTGGCCTGAAATTAGGCTGCTGCCTTTATTCAACCACTAAAATAATGCTTCCTCTAACACAGACGAGAAAATGTGTCAGGTTTATAAAACATAGAGATAGTGGATACAGGTCCGAACGTAGCCACTTCAGCCTTTTAACCCTCCGTTTCAAAACATCTGGTCAACAGTTTTGCAGCGGAAAAGATCGGGCACAGGGACAGCACGAGTCTCCGGCATTGACGAGCAAAACTTCTGCTTCTTAAATAGACTGTCGACAGATTCGGACACTTTTCCGTGCTGCAATTGCGACAAACCAGCTAACACAACTATTGGAGCAGTAGCTCTTACAGGTATCACAAGGGAGGCACAAGACCCCGAGAACTTGGCGCAGCGTTGTGGGGATCCTTGTAGATTTCATTTATTTGTGGGAAACATGTCTAACACATCTGTTTCTTCATCCTGTGTTTTGGTTTGCTGCTTTGCTAGACCTGCTACATATGTGAGGACCACGGAAGGGAGAGCAAGGCTTCGTGTGGAGCTTGCATGACCTGCAACAGGCAAGGCTGCAGACAATCGTTCCATGTCACCTGGTAAGTGTTTCTGTCAGTGGACGCCTTCAAAGGGTCATTTGGAGTTTAATGGCAGCCATGAAATGACAAATGCTGAAAGAAAAACCACAACTGCAGATGCAGTACCTCACAACATGTGGACGCAAATAATATGTCATGTATTGAATAAGCAGAAGAATGGATATCCTCCCAGCTGGATTGTTTTGGCCTTCTCAGTTTCCTTTGCGCTGCTCGTTCTGTTTCAAATTTAACCCGATTCATTTTACAATGCAGCATCTGTCGGCTGAAAAGTACGCTGGGAAATTGGCGCAGATTTGTGCACAGAGGAGTGACATTTGATCCGGTTGAGATGAAAGAGTTGGTTCAGGCCGCAGCCAGGTGCTTCGGTCTGTGCATGTGTCCCATCCAGTTGTTTCTGTAATCTGACCGTGTGGCGTTTGTGTTCAGTGCTCAGATGGCGGGTCTCTTGTGTGAGGAAGAAGGCCCTGGAGCTGACAACGTTAAATATTGTGGCTACTGCAAACATCACTACAACAAAATGGTAAGCTGAACGACAACCTCAGTGGTTTAAAACTACACTCCTGGCAGGTTGGAGCAAACTGGGGTAGCTTCCGTGGTGCATTCAGGGTCTGACCTCAAAGTGTTACACTAAAACAAACTGGAACATGAACAAAAAGCTCATGCAGCCCGGTCTTGTATACGAGAATTAAACGGGAAGGAAAATGGTTCAGTAAACATTGACATAACAATCCAAATCCCTGTATGGCATTTTTAGCATTGTTCAGGACAATGTTATGGAATTTGAAACCATTTTACCCTTTTTTTAATAGTGCCGGTTCTGACATTTCTATCCTGTTCAACTGAGATCCCCTTAAGAAAGTCTGTTGCAATCCAATTGCAGTTAAATGAGCTGTGATAAATTGTGCATCAGCATTGACATCTACTTTTTTACCCAAGGAAGTTGGTTTTAGCCGTGTTTGTTCTTACAGCATGGTTACTACATGTGTTCTAACTATAGCCAGATGGTGTTATTGTATTTAAAAAAACCACGCTCTCTTTATAGGGACTATAAACTGTGACACTTCTGACTCCTCGGCGTGCTTTTGTTTATACAGTCGTAATCGCAGAACATCACAGGTGTTACAGTGTTTAGTTAAGGATCCATTTTAATGTTTGGTTATGTTTCGTCTTTCACTCTGACAGCAGAAGAAGCTGCGCTCTGCCGAAAATGCTAGTAGCGCATTCAGTCACTCCACAGGACGCTCCAGCTCTCCATCCCAGGACAAACACCATCACCACAAACAGAGGAAGGTGTGCACTTCTGTCAGGAGTTGTTACGAGGAACCGTTAAACTGTTGGCGTATTCATCCCTTTACTCTCGTGTCCTCATGAGTATTTAAATGTCTGTTTAGAGCCATAAGGACAAGAGTCGCCAAAAAGAGCGCCACAAGAAGTCTTCCGACAGCCTGGGCTCTTCCGTGACGCCCAGCATTGTTGATAAGGTATGAGAGGGCCGACTGTGTGGCAGATTTAAAGATATGCACTACAAGAGACTGCCAGCATTTCCAAAAAAACAATGATGGTGTCTCTAACTTCAGAAACCCACTTTCGGCTATCTGTCCTGTTATATAGTTAGATTTCTGAGTCTTTTGCTGCAGCTATAATTGGCTTGTTTTGAAGCCTTTAGGAAGTTTTAACAGATGGTTCAGTTTTCCAGAATACCTGTGAATAAAATCACTTTGTCCCCCCCCACAGGTATCCTGCAGTCACCACAGTATAAAAGACAGTGAGAGCAAGTCCAAGAAGCTGAGCTCACATAGTCACAGCCATCGCAGCAAGAAGACAGGAAGCACTGGTAAAAGCTCCTCTTCCTCTTGTTCTTCCAGTCCCTTCAACACAGGTAACAAGTGATCAATAAGGAAGTGATGCGTTTGTAGCATAGAGGTTTTCTGACTCTGACTGACTCTGACTCTTGCAGGTAGCTCCCTGACTTCCTCTCAGGACTTTCATCAGTTCTCCTCATCCTCACGTCTTGAGCATGACCACGAAGGAGGAGACAATGACCACGGCGGTGAGGACCGTAAGGAGCGCCGTAGGAGGCCGGCAGTGCAAGAGGAGGAAGATGAGGAGAATGAGAAAGAGGAAGCTGACAAAGATGAGGAGGAAGAGGAGGATGAGGTTGAGGAGGACAGCAAATACCACAAGCCACCAGCTTTGACGCCCGCTGACGGGTCTCTGTCTGGATCCCAAAGTCACGAAAAGTCAGAGGCAAACTCTGGCCCCTTTGAGAACAAGGTCACCATCTCCACTTTTGGCTCCATCATGCGCATCACTTCCTCTTCAAGTCTGAACAGCAGCAGCAAGATCAGAAAGATCTCCTCTGGAGACTACAAACTTTCTAAGTCTCTCAGTAAATCCTCTCAACTGAGCACACCGCCGATTCTGGAGGAAGCAGAGCGGGAGGACAAAACCATGCCTCCAACACTTCCCAGAGAACGGCGGCACCGCGGCAGCAAGAAGAGCAGCCACGGGCCCGGACGCCCGCGAGGCAGCAAGAACCGTGAGCGGAGGGAAGAGGAGCATCACCACCACCACACCACGCCTTTTCCTCCTCCTCCGCCTCCTCCTACATTAACTTCCTCACTCTACCCCATCTCCCTTCCCCACCCCACCTTCTCCTCTACACTTCCTCTCACCACCCTGTCATCTTTTTCTTCATCTTCATCTTCATTTTCCTCCTCCACTAGCAGTTTTTCCACAAGTCGCGGCAACTCGCTGCTCAACTCCGGTGAGTAAGTGTTGTCAACCACACACTTCCTGAGCAAGGCAGAGTCAGGCCGACAAAAAGAGAGGAACAGAAATAGAAGCCATATCAGCGGTGTGAACATTGGCGTGTTGGTTTTTTTGCTTGTCTCTCAAGTGTGACTTTTTCCATTACACGCGTGCCGCGGCAGCAGCAGCAGCATCTCTTTACCACCTCTTCCAAACCAGAGTTCTTGTTTTTGGAATCGTCTTTAAACTGTTTCTTCCTTTCATTACGTTTTAGGACTTGTGTCTCTGCATTTATTGAGAGGCTTATCGCCATTACTCCATCATAATATAGTAATTCTACTACTGATACCCGTTTTATTTTAGTTGGTTCCAACAAGTGTGAACCATTTGATTAGTTTAGAGTCAACTGCCTCTAGGAGAAATGTCAGTATCAGTTCTAAGATTACTCACAAAATGAGAGAAATCCCCATATAAATTAATGTATTTTGGTCTAAAGTTATGGTTCTGGTCCCTCAGGTATCTACTCCAGCCTCAAGGACCCCCTCACACTGGGTGGGGGTGTCTGCAGTACCCCTCTATCCCTTGGGGGAGGGATGTGTAGCACCTCTCTATCCTCAGGGCTTCTCCAGTCCCACGTGTCCTCTCTGTCGCTTCCAACAGTCAGCTCTGTCTCAAACACACAGGTAGACGTGATAATATATAATATTGTTCTGTAGACTTGGAAAAAGTAGAATTCATGTGAAAATTCCAGGTGCTTACTACGTTTTGATTGTCTCGCAGGTTCATCCAGGTTCCAGCACTGCCTATAGCCTGACCTCCACTCAGCCTTTTGCCAGCTGTCTCTCCACTGCGCCGATACTTAGCCAAGCCCAGACGTCACTGCCAGGTCAGAGGAGATCCACCGAACGATAAAGAAACTGATATGTGTGTCAGGGGAGAGGTTCATCACTGTCTGTTGCTTTTCTCAGAGCCAGAGCTTGATGACTGTCGCTTCCCGTGTCAGGGGAACTCGCCGAGGGAGAGTCTGTCATCACAGTATGTCTTGTTTCTTGTGTCACAATGAGCCGTTGACGCAATGCTTTATTTTTGTGCTCCTCCGGGTCACTGGGAACAAGTGGGAAGGAGTCTACTCATCCTCTCTACATCAAATTCTACTTTTGTCCAGTTGCCGTTTCAGAAATAATCAGCAAAGTGAATGACAACCCTAACCGAGGTGTTGTTTTATTCATCTCAGTGGATTTATCTGATTCTCACCCAGGTCTCCTATGAGCTGTCTGCCTCTCCTGTTTGACCAGAGAGATGGGCTGGGCACAGGAGTGAGAAACCGTCCAGAGAATGTCCCTCCTGCCAGCTCTCACATCGAGCTCCTACTGGAGAAACATGGCAACGGGGATGTGGGCATCAACAGTGAGTGGCGCACATGGGAGCACGCTGTTCTTTCGCAATTCCTTCTTTTTGCACAGTTCTTGAATCAGACAACTCTTATCTGGCTACTTTTTTCCCTCGGGAACCATCAGACTGAGGGAAAGTTCCATTTAACCTTGTGACTATTCCATTTTACGTGAAAGAGGCAAGACTGGTTGAAAGTGAGACAGTCAGGCTTGAATTCCTGTTACCGTAGTGAAACTCAAGAAATGATGCATATGTTTTCCTGCATAAAGGAGGATATGCAGAATAGGTACTTTTTACCTATAACACTGTATACATATGTAGTGTTTACATGATAGTCCATAAAAAGGCTGCCTACGCACGTAATTATGCCCATCCTACATTTCAGATCGCTTACTTTTCTTTTCTTTTACTTATATTCACCGTTTACAACACGTACCATGTCCAACATAACAAATATGCAGTGATTTAGGTCACAGCTGTGGTTTTTTAAAACTCAGCCCAAAGTCAACCCGAGCAGGAGCCCAATCAGTCAGAAGGATTGAAACCAGCTGTGAGGCTGCGCGGGACCGATCTGTTATATGTTTTACTTAAATCCATCCGAACCGAGGTCCCTAAATGCTGTTTGATACCTTTTAATCTGAAGCAGAAGTTTGAATTGTAGATCTGTGATGAAATTCCCCAGGGTTTCAGATTGTGTACGGCTTTAATGTAGAATGAGCCAGAAAAGGATTTAAGTCCCGGTTTATGTCAAACACACAATGCTAAAAATACCAGGATTTCCATTTGGATGTATATATATTTTGTTGAACACTATGTAAGCAAAAAAATTCTGGCTATTCTCTTACAATCCTCTGCACAGAAGAGAGCACAATGCATTGTCTGAATGTAAAAACCAAACCCCAACTATCTAAATCGCGTCACTCATCACGCAGCATGTGTCATAAATTTTATTGTGAAAATTCGAAACTCCCCACAGGGAGCTGGTGGCCCCCATGTGTGATAGAATGTGTAGAAACCTCATAAAAGAGCTCTGCTGACATGATTTTCTTTCCTATCTGCCTGTTTTAGTCGTGGAGATCCTGCAGTCACTTCACTCTCTGCAGCAGGAGAACCAGCGCCTTCAGGATCAGATCCTCGGCCTGACGGCGAAGAAGGAGCGGCTTCAGCTGCTCAACACAGATTTAGCCGTACCGTTCCCTCCGCACGCTCTGTCCAGCCAGGGGTCCGTGCACACTTCTGCCCAGATCAACTTCCTGTCGCCCATCCAAGGTCTCATTTTTAGTCCTATACTGTAATGCTGTCATGTAGCATCCTGCCTCATGGTTCATCTGCGGACGCCCTTGGGTTGAGTCGCACCATAGCCACCGGAGGGATTTTAGCACCTCCTAAAGCACAGAGGTGCCATCCGCTGGGATATCTGTACCTCTGTCCTCGGTCTGTCTCTAGAGTTTACATAATTGCTTGATGAGGGGACATTTAGTTGAAGAGCTGCAATTTATTAATTGTCCTTTAAAAGAAAAAATCACGGCCTTAATGGACATCTGATATACTTCTCTGCAAAGATGTAATCATTTACCATTAGACGGTTTAAAGTCAATACGATGATTAGTTTATAGTTTTCACGCTGTGCTTGTGCCTTTCTTTTCCTTAGACCCACTGAGCACCAATAAGAGTTCCTTGTCCAAAAGCAGCTTCCTGAATGACACCTCCTTTGTTACCTCCTCTGAGGTGAGAACATGTAGACCCCTCTTAGGGCGCGTTCACACTAGGCAATGGTACCGTGCTTAAGCACATTTGCCCCCCTAAAGTCCGGATTATAGGGCTGGTGTGAGTGCAATTGTAGCATGCTTGTGCGCGGCACATTTCCCTGGCCCAGTACAGGTGGTGAGCATGGCACAGTTGGACATGCATGCATAGTACAAGCACGGTGACGAACTCAAAACCCGAATAGGTGTCATGGACTATTTTGAAAGTTGACCGATAAATAAAGACAAGGGTCTTATAAATGACGGCATTGCGCCATTCGTGTCTAATATCGACGGGATAATGTGTGATTTGGAGGCAACTGTGCTTGAGTACACTTGAGCCCCTCTTACATCAAAAATGTGTGCACTTGGCTTTTTTAAGCGCGTTTAAACCCGCCGATAGCAGGCAGGTGAATCCATCCCTACAGCCACAAGACCCAGAATTTGTCCTTGAGGTGCGCCTCTTTAAACGTAATGTTTATGATGTAGGAAACACCCTGGAAAAAAGGTAATAAACATTGGAAAGCAACGTGGAAGGCAACGTGGAAGCGTGCCGTAAGGCAGACACAACGATGTTTGAGCGTACCTTGAAAACAGGAGGTGCTTGGCTGAGATGGAGGTTACGTCAGGCAGATATTAGAAGGTGTCGGTGGGGTATTTTGGCTGTGAGAGAGGGGGTGTTGGGCTTGGGGTCATGTGAGTGGGCAACAGTGGGGAATTTTGGAAGAGGGGTATGGAAAAACTGGCCCTAGTGTGAGTGCACCCATATTTGGTCACTTTCAGACTGAAATTGTTTTCCTAGCGTCACAAATATGATGATGCAAGTCTGACTTCCAGCGGTCGCACAGGAAGCCCTGAGTTCTGCCACAGCTGTATTCCGCACCTTTTCATTCACATAAAACATATTTTTTCAGAATGCCTGAAGGTCTTGCTTTAAAAACTATTGACTTTTATTTCTTTTTATTTTCAGGAGCTCCTTTCCGGTAGTCCGTCCCGCAGCAGCTCCTCCCTCTCCTTCCAAAGCACACCTCCGCAACAGAGCCCCGCCTCCTTCAGCCAGCCCCTGCTCAATGGCCTCGGTCGTAGCTTCAGTGACGGTCTGACGGCTGTCGCCCAATCCAGCAGTTCTTCTCTGCCGACAGTCAGCGGGCTCATGGCATCGGTTGCAGGGATTCCTCAGTTAAATATGAACGCTGTGCTCAGTGGACTGAATGGCATCATCCATTCTCCTTTGGGTAATGCCTCTCAGGCCACATTGCCCGCCTTGCGTCCACAGCCCCCACCTCTTAATCCACAAGCTCTGGCACAGGGATTTCCCTTTCCTAAGAGCGTGAGCCCGTACGTACACAGTACATCAGAAGCATATGTCATCATTTGAAAGGTGGATGTGTGACATGACTGCACATTGTTTGTATTTCAGATCTTCTCTCTTGTCTGAGCAGCAGAAGCAGCTTCTTCTTGAACATCAGCAGCAGCAACAGCAACTCCAGCAGATCCTCACCTCGCAGAACTTCACCCCTGTAATGACCATCACTCGACCACTTTGATTCATCGTCGCAGTTCAACTGCAGTTAGAATGCAACAAACGAAGGAAATGGTCCCAGATCCCAGAAATGAGATGTGCAGAATGTGCTTTGCTAGCTGCAGGGCTGGAGATCCATAAAATTCTTATTGATCTCTGCACTGCTAAATTTGAGACCCCCAAATTCAGCAAGACATAAATTTTGAAGCAAATCCTGAAAATCTTTTTAAAAAATTTGTTTTGAATAGAAACGTCCACCTGCACAAAGCAACTGAAAACTGTTTTTCAAGCTAGGAGACATGGGTTTAAAAAAAAAAATCCAGTGCAGTTAATGTTTCTAGTGCAACCTGATTTTAAAAATGTAAGGAGGATTCAGTCTGAGCGCATCTGCTCTCTTCTCCGTCCCCCATCAGGAGCAGCAGGTGGTGGTGTGTCAGCTTCTGCAGCAGCAGCAGCAGAGAGAGCTACAGCGCCTCGCGCTGAGTGGAGCGCTAACCTCCACCCCAAACTCGCCCAAGATTGCCCAGTCCCCCAGCCTGCTGTCCTCTGCCACCGCCTCTCCGATGCAGGGCAGCAGCCTATTTGGCCTGCAGGACAACACGCTCCACAAACCTGGGGTGAGTAACCACCGCAGGATTACTTGCTCGCCACCATCGTGCGTCGCCAAAGACAGAAGATGTTGTGTCACTCTTTTCAGGCTGCGGGAGAGAAGAGTGGAGACAAAAATGGGTGAAAATTGGTTTGACTGACATGGAATACTGATCATCGCGGCCTACTTGAATTGCAGTTAACTTACAAAACTGTCATTTGTATCATATACCTGCTTTTATGAATGTATAACATGATGGACATTGTTTTTTTTTTTTTTAAAGGATATCTTAGTTTTTCTACTAGGTTTTCGTAGGCAGCTTTCAGAGAGCATGAATTCAATGATCTCTTCTTTAAATTGCACTATTTTTTGTTAGCGTGACCGACGGGGCTGCTGATGAGGGCAGCGCATCTGCGGGTCTTGCGTAAGGTTTTGGTTTTAAAGTGCGAAGGTCCCCTCTCGGACCTCTCGAGTTTAAACTTTTGGTGATTTCTTTCCAGTTTCACTTGGCACACATCTGCCACTTCACGCAACCTTAGCTGTCTTCCTAGATATTTGTCTTCCCTTTTTTTAGTCTTCACCCTGCCCTGATTCCATCCAAAATTTCTGTATCTCACACCCTCTCTCATGCACTTATTTTGTATGGTAAATTTACTGTGGTGTGGTTTGTGGCATTACAACGTTGAACTAGTTAATACCTCAGAACTTTCTGCCACCCTTGTATTTTCCATTGTTGACCTTTTTGACTCAGAACCACGAAGCCTTCACTGGATATGAACGCTCACCAGGAAAAACTGGGGAGAACTATAATGTATGAAATCCTGTAAATAAACAACTGGCACCAAAGTCGTGTGCCAGAAAGGCATTATCAGCCACTACAGTGTCACCAGATTGATTCAAAAAATCACCAAAAGTCTCTAGAGACTGTTTCATATCCCTGCAGTTGCTATGGAGATTAAGCAGACAAAACCAAGACTTTGGCATTAATTAACAAAATAGCAAATTCCCCATCTGTAGTGAACCTTAGAAAGGATGCTCGGCACTTACTGGTTTTGATTTATAGTGATATTTGCACTTTTTTGGTATTTCTTTCATACTTTTGGTTTTCAACAACTCCTTTTAGCAATACTGGATAGATAATGCCTTAATGTTGGTCGTTGGTGGGAAATCCGTGAGCCCAGAGGCTTTTTCGCTCTCAGTGGAAGAGTCGTCGATGTTTCTTAAACCCGTTTATAACTCTTTGCAGCAGACTGATACTTTCAAAAGTTGTCATTTGTGAATACGCATGTAGTGATTACTGAAGTGTCAAAGCTCTTTTTCATTTAATTATTTTTTTTGGTCTACAGATCCAATGAACTTTAATATCTTTGTGCATCATAGAAATGAGAAACATGGACTTGTTGATATTTACAGTGAAGCCTGCAGAGGTGTGTCGTAGGAAAGGGTCTGCCACCGTGTAAACTATCATTAATGTGCCGTCGCAGCCGTGTGTAATGTAGCTAAGCAGGTGGTGACTTACCAACATTGTTAGTGTTGACTTGTGTTGCAGATGTGTTATTGACACAAGACAACGTAGGAAAAGTGGAGTTTCTCCATTTCAAGTCTGTCATTAACAAAGGCCACTTGAGGTCAATGCTTCCTTTATTTTGTGTTCTCCATTGTTGTTTGATTACGTGGTCACAGGCCGTTGAAATACACTTTCTCGTTTCCTGAACGTCTCCCGTACATGTGATATCTTGAGAACATGGTTGTTTCGCAAGCAGCTAATGAAGGAATTGCAAGTAGCTCACTGATAATTACTGTAGCAATGATTAAACGTGAATGTTGATAAAGGAAAAGAAACGTGGCCCAACGTGTGAGTCCACATGGAAAAATCTGCATTTTAAGTGTGTGTTTATTGTGTAAGTCCAAACACAACAGTGACCAAGACTTTAGGTTTGGAGTGCAAAGGATTTCTGAAGTGGTCTCTTTGTCATGTTGCACTGGGGCACTTTGGGCCCAAATGTAAATCTCTTTAGTACATTTTCAACTTTGTTAAAATACAAATTGTATTCTTTTGTATGTTCATGTAAACATGCTACTTTAAGCTTTGAAGTTTAGGAAACCAAGTTATTCCATATGTGAATGTCATACCGTGGTTTTTGTTTGAGGGTTAGGTTTTTTTTTCTCTTTCTCTGCAACATTTAAGCACCTAGATATGAATTTAAGGTTAATGGAGAACTGGTTTCTCATTGGGAATCAATTTGCATGAAATGCAGTGATGCCTCTCAAATGTATTGCTAAATACCAAGTAATAACTATGCATAATTTTAGATGCATGGTTCCCTTGAGGAAAAAATGAATAAAAGAGATAAGCACTGAATTTAAGAAGGTCAAGCATGTTATTGTACAGTGTATTTGTTTGAGAGACATGATCGAACCCAATTCGAAGCTATCAATTAAATGCCCTGTAAAGTATTTTGATATTTTTGTGAGTAAACTGATCAATTAAGACATGTTTTTGTCAATAAATGTATTTTACTGAGTTTTCCACATTCTCCTTGGTGTTGAATGGAAAAACTTCCCTCTATCTGTTTCTTTATCTCTGTAAAGGTGTACCCACACACATACTGTACTTCTGTGTGTGTGTGTACATTTGTATCTCGTAATTACATCGTAATTACGTAAGTGTATCTAAAGTGTCCACGCCCACTGTATATTTTCAGATATCAGGATTTAAAAGATAATTAGTACCGCATTCGCACGTTTCACTTATTTTTTAGCTGCAGTTAGAACTAAAGTACAATCTGTAGGTGGAACTACTTTAGCAATTATTAATCAATGACTCACTATAAAGCCTATCGTCTCTTGCATGGCGCGTGCTACTTTTGCTTTGTTTTACGTCACCACAAGCCCCGCGTGCCTGTGAATGTGGGCGTGGCTTCGTGCACGTGTTGTATACATTCGTGAACCAATGACGTGACCGTCCTGCGGCCGGAGCCATTTTAACTTCCAGACACGGTCCAGATCGAAGCTGGTAGTCGTCGCCCCCCTGCTGAGTGTTTGGCTGGAGCATATTTACGACGGAATCCCCGAGGAGACCATGAATCCCGGCAGTTTAGCGGTCGCCGCGTGGAGAGGCTGTGCGCAGACCTTCGGACGACCCCGGCTCCTGCTGCCTGCTTCCACTCTCAAGGTGGGTCATGAGGCAGCGTTATAATGTTTAAGCGCAGTGTTGTTGCTATGTAATACGGTGTGAGTAAGAGGCACGGGTTGGAGGTGAGAGAGGGTTGGATATGGCTTGGTCATGTTTACTCCTTTCTTCCATCAGTGTAGAGCTGGCACACCCTGTAGGTTTACCTCTGACCTTCATATATTCAGGAACAACTGCGGCTCTGTCCGTTTTCCGCAGTGCAATGTATTGAAATTAAATATTTGAATTGTTAACTTCGTCACAAGCTCTTGTAGAATCACTAAATGAAGATGTTTGACTTGAGCGCTGCAACAAAAGTACCTTTATTGCTCTCTATAGGAAGGCTGCGGTCGCGACAGCCAACGGCTGTGTTCGAAAGTTTACCCTATTCCCTATATAGTGCACTACCTAGGCTCCCTATTTAGTGGACTCTGTGTCCCATAATGCATTGTGAACGGTGCATGCTCCCTAATCCAGTTCCGCTCCCTGTACACTTAATAGGGATAGAGGGTGGAATTCCAAACAGAGCTGCTGTATCTTTTACAGCACGTCTTTTTCAGAGCAAATCAAGGAATCAGGAAGCTGTTAGACCCAGTATTGATCCTCTCGGGACAGATTGGTGTCTGTTAAGCTTAGACTTTGGTTGACAGTCGTGAATTAGGTTCTTGCTCTCTGTTGTTGACGTCCTCCACTTCCTAATTTACGTTTTCAGGACCCTCCTGCTTGTATGTTTTGAATACGTTTGCCTGACTGTGACCTCTGTGAGCCAAAGTATCAAATGCAGGTCTATTGTCTGTTCATACACGTGTACTGAGTCATTGATGTTTCCCTCAGGTTCAGACGTGCCTGCAGTCCAGCGAGCGTGTCCCTGCTGCCCGGTTGCCCTATAGAGTCAAAGTGTCTAGTGAGAAGCGCTACGCCTGGTGTGCATGTGGACACAGTCAAAAACAGGTGGGGCTTAAGGAAACAGTTGGTCACGTGCCTGCTCGCTACCTTCTGTTTACACTGCCTGGTTGCTTCTGTGATAAGGTATGATATGAATATACATCTTTCTTTTTCAGCCTTTCTGCGACGGGGCCCACAAGACCAAAGCTCCAAGCATCGCCCCTCTGCGCTTCACCCCTGAAAAGAGCAAAGCGGTCATGCTGTGTGCGTGCAAGGAAACCAAAAACCCGCCGTACTGCGACGGCTCGCACTTTAAGGTCATTTTCCAGGATATAAAGAAATCAGTTAAAGGCATTTTTAAATCCTGAGCGTCCTGTCTGTCGAGGAAAATCAGCTAAGGATAAAAATGTCTGCTGTTTCCATATTATCTGATATCTCCAGCACTTATTGAATCTGACATTTAGTGCCTTTGTTATGGGTGTGATTTTATATTATGGCATAACCTTTTTGTGGGGGGGGGGGATATTGTCTCCATCATCATGACTACCTCAATAAAAAATATTCCTGTTCAAACAGCTTGTAGAATCTACTTTAAAAGTGTCTTCTTGTAAACAATGTTTATACCAAACTCCTGAGAATGTGGCACATAATGGATGTAAATATACATGTACAGCAAGATGTAAAAAGGTTAAAGTTTGATTTGTCAGCTGAGTTTTGATTATATAAATTGCACAAATGCATCTTTTCCTGTGCCGGGCGTCATGTTTTCAGTGTGGAGGCACTTGAAGTCCACGGGGTCTAGTTTCAAAGACAACAGATATATAATACGAAGCTTTATATCATCCAACTTAGCTTACTGGGCATTAGCCTATAGCATAGCCATATGTCCTGAAATGGTATCCTGGTTAGAAAACCCAACCAGTATGGATTTATGACTTCAAACATGAGTTTTTCTGGGCTTTTTTTTCCTTCTGCGGTTTTCCAGAATGCTCAGGGGGGTGGTCGCCACTCTCTGTGAGGTAAATTATGGGATGGAGTATGACGAGCAGGTGCGCTGAGACCTGCTCCATCTGAAGACCAGATCTGTCTGTGACCTGCTTTGAAAAGATCCAAGACAGTTTACCTTCTTTTACCACTTATACCTGCACGATTGGATCATCTTTTTTTGTCTTAATAAATCTCAAACTTGGATCTTTTTTTGGTCTCATTTATTTGATATTAAACCGTTGGAAATTTGTTCATTATTTATGCTGAAATAAATAAAAAAATCGTTGAGCACCCCTTAAAACGGCGTAATATTAGTGTGTGCCTTTAGGTTTATACAGATTAAAAAAGTATAAACACAAAGCGACCAATTATGATCTGGTCATTGGTGATAACTCTTCGAAAATAAAGAAATAAGGGGAAAAGACTGTCGACCACAACATTCCAGGATACACACCTTTTCAAATAAAAGGTAATTATAAATGGAACATATTTTGTGTTGTGTTTAAATTCAACATACAAATAGGCAAAATTCCTTAAAAATCCTCCATTTGGAGGGTTACCAGGCTCACAGCACGCACAGAGCTGCTGACATTCCTCATTTAACCGATTCAAGATGCGTTTCGAACAGATACCTGTGCAAAAACCTTCGTTTTCATCCCGTGAGCACAAGAAGAACACAGCACAGGATACTGGGATCAGAAAAAACTAACAAGTAAACATTTTATTGACCTAAAACATGCACATATGGCTGATTTCAGAATGAAAAAAGTCAGTTTTTGATGAATTGAGAGGGAATGTTGAAACAGAACAACAGACGCGACCGAACTCTCGGATCCCTTTTTTTTTTTTTTTTGCCCCCCCTCGAGTTGCTCGACTGCAGACCGAGTGAAGGTGGTCCGCTGGTGGACGCGGAGGCGAGCTGGACAGAACAAAGTGCATGAGCAGATCAACGGCGATGTACCTGTGTTTACCTAATGAATGGCTGCAACACTGAACACATACAGCAGTTATGAACGCGACTGTTGAAAGGCGACGATTCGTCCGTTTTTCTTTATCTCCGACTCCGTGCGTATTCTGCGTTTCCGCTCCCTCTCAGGTCGTCCGGAGCCGTTTGCTGACGGAGCTCTTGAAATGGAACAGAGCCACTGCGTATACGATACAAAACGATTACGATATCTCATATAAAAGATAAGTTTATACATATGTATGCGCACATGCTCACGTCGGATACATAGTTTACAGTTTGTGTTTGTGCACTAGTCTAACACATCGAGGCGTGCTCACGCGCGCACACACAAACGCTCTCAAGTGTCTATTTGGCTGCACCTGTCAGTCGTTCTCGCTGAAATATGATGACAGTAAACTGCCAGAGGACTTGAACGTCTCTTCAGTCTGTGGGAAAAAAAGAGAAGGGAGCCGATCCAGGACTGTCCTCCCCGCCGCCCCGTACCTACGCGTTAGGTCTTTGGGGGCACGCCGCTTTTTTCGGCGCCCCTCGCCTCTTCCTTGCTCGCCGCGGAGCTCGTGCCGTTGACAGTCACTTTCCGGGGGCCGGAGCCCAGTTTGGACGTCAGAGTGTGTCGCTGAGTGTTGTTTGGCACGGTGGTACCGTTGGAGCTTTGGATGGCGGGAGAGAGGTCCTGGGACGTGGGGTTGGACTGTGAGGGGGCCCGGGGTGGTGGGACAGCAGCAGGACTGTGGACTTTGTCACTGTGGGAGTCGCTCTCGGACGCCGGGCTGGTGTTGATGCTGTCCGAGTGGCCCTGAGCGGCCGACTGCGACGGTCTCCTGCGCTTCCGGGTGGGTTTGACCAGATACTGTAGTGGAATGGGACCAGTCTAAAAAAGAAACAGGATTTTATTTTAAAAATTAAAAAAATTGCACAGCAAGTAAACATTTGAACCACTGAGGATAATCTCAATGCAGTAAAATGTCACTGCCGGTGTGTACACGCCAGAAAAAACTGCAAGGAACAATTAAGTTAGTCAAGCGGGACCTGAAATCTAAAATGTAAAATATGGGTAAATGTGTATGTGTGTAAATACGGGAGGTGCTTGGATACAAAAGCAAACCGCTATTTGAATCCCAACACCAACCTCTAGTCTTCCATTAAGAGGCTGTAACCTACAGATAGCTTCCACAAACTTGGCCCACATATATGGCTATTTGCCCCCCCCACACACACACACAAACACAAACACACACACTGGGAATCTTGTGGCTTGTGAGCTCGGGGGCCTCCATGAGTTGGATCTACACCAAAACATTTGACTGAATTAGCATCTGGGGAATTTGTCTGGGTGGTCAAATAACATCCAAACGTCGTCCTGACGATACTGCACGGTCGAGCACAGCAGCAGCACAGAGGTGGTATAATGTGATAATGTGGAGGAGACACACAATTTAGCTGTTTTGGGGCGAGAGACCGGGTACACGTTGGACAAGTGGCCAGCTCGTCCCAGGACTAACATGTAGAAACAACCATTCACCCCTAGGGACAGTTTAGAGCCCCCAGAGTTGCATGTCTTTCCACCTGGGGACCTTGATGCTGTGAGGAGACACCATAAAGTTTATTTCTGAAGTGGACCTCACAAAGACATTCCAGAATGTCTCCACCGCATCCCAGATCATCATTTCAATGCAAAATAACCCCCCAAAAACACTTCAGGATGAGGGTGTTCACTTACTCTTCTCCATTCGTAGAAGTAGGCGATGTCCATTAGCGTGTAGTAGTCCTTTAAAGGCTCGTCTCCATACAAAACCTCCACCTGAAAGACATCAGGACACCGTGACCAACAGAAAAGCAGCACTTAATCATTTACAGGATGCTTGTGTAACATAAAGCACTGGTCAAAGATGGCTAAAAAAAGCATCCTAAAAATACTGTTTATTTATTTTTAAGCGCTTGTGCTGGTGGGTGGCGACTGGGTATGTATCCTTTAGAGTTAAGGAACGCTCACTGTCAGAATCCAACAACATTAATGCATGGCGTGATGCGGTTCATGGCACGTTTCTCCATTAGCTGAGCTGCTATCCTGTAGCTCCCACACAGGATCAGGTTTCCACGGCGACGTCACATCGTCCAAAAAAGCCGTATCAGGTTGCTGCCAGACTAAACATCTACATAAGCCAAATATATAGACCCGAGCCCCTGTACCGAGTTGGCACAGATGGCGAAGAATCGGCGCCGCTATTTATTTTCCATTGTGGTTCCGGTCGGGGGAATCCAGGCAGAATCGTTCAACCTGGTCGGCACCAATCATTTCTAAAAGAGGCACTTCCTGTCTGCATCCTTGGATATATGACACAGTTCTGTATCACAGAGGATCCCTTAAAAGGAACTCTGGCCCCCCTCACTGTCGTGAATGCAGGATCACCCACACTGAATGGAATCTGAGCATATTTAAGGGGATTAGCAACACCTGTTCTTTCCCCCCATCCACCAATCACGCCGTCTTCTCACCTTGACACACTGGCAGCAGCTATAACTGATTCTTCAGGGGGATTTACGAGAAAAGGAGGAAGCTTTAGGAAAGAACCGCATCACTTTACAAAGTTCTAACCAGGAACGCGATGCTCGGTTTGCTCTACTACGCGAGGCCGTCGTTTGAGCCCGAGCAGCAGGGAACGTCCACGTACCCGGTAGTTGTTGGGGATATCCATCTTGCTACGGAGGAACTTTGCTAAGTGCATGACAGACATGGCAGCCGGGCACTGCAGGAACCGTTTCCCGTTGGACTAAAGGGGGAAAAAGAAGACAGGTGAGGCCGAACCCAGAATACGGATGTAAACGCCAAGCTTGTAGGGCTTTAAGGCAGGCGTTACCTTGTCTCCTTCCACATCGGAGTGCTGCCTCTCATTACCCCTGCAGATTAACATGAAATCAGAGAGATGATCAATGACAAGGCTACACGCCCGGAGCGACGGCGTTCAGGGTCAACAGGTCGTTTCGTACATTTGCACACGCCTCTGCCAGCATCACAATCCATTTAAGAAAATAGCCACGACTCACTTGCTCCTCTCATAGAACTGTATGGACAGACTGATGATTTCGTCCTCCGCGATGTTAAACGTCTCCACCACTTCGCCCGGTTCCAGCTCCCGGTTCTCCGCGTAGAAGTCCCTCCTCCGTTTCATCTCATCTGTGAGACACACAGAGGAAGACGCGCGGTTAAAAATAGCTTCCTCAGCGTTTCCTCCGGCCCGAACGAGCCCGCCTTACCTTTGAATAACCCCGGGACCAGCTTATAAACGATGTCTTGAAGAGTTTTGTCCGCTCTAGAATTTAAAAAAATAAAGACTTCGATGAGCCCAGCACGCTTTGGGAAAAAGTGTCTGACGTAATAAGTAAGAACCGACCTGATGCTGAGCTGTGGACACGTCTTGTGGACCTGGACGTCACATCGAGGGCAGAACTTATTGGTCTCAAGGAAGGCAACAATGCAGGTTTTACAAACTGGACACAGACAAAACACATCTGGGCATTAGGAGAATATCATATTCTTGTAATATCTTGTTTCCGATTATATTAGTGGATGATTATTGTTGACTTTTTTGATACTGCATGTCAATGCGCAGACGTTGTGGCGCTGCGTGGGACCTTAACGGGGAAAAAACTGCATCAACTGTTGCACTGGACTTGTTTAAGTTAATTATCAGCTCTACCTGCAAGGAGAAAACTGATTTTTTTATTCTAATTAGTTTTAAGTCATGATATGTCATGATAAAAATAAACACTCGTGGATTATTATGTTCAAAGGGGGAAAATGTACAGAATTGTGGGTGTGTCAACCCATTTAAACTGCTAGTTCAACCAATATCAACAGGGCTTCTTGCTTTTAGGGTGAATTATTTCAGCCAAATACAACAGTGAAAATGCTAAACCACAGTAATGGTTCCCTGAAAACGCCGCGGCGCCAGATATAGCATCACAGCTTCCTTTGACGTCATTTTAACCGAATAAAAGACCATTATCATGGGCAACGACACATCATGAGCATCTGCATCAACCGCTGCACACTCAAGGCACTGGGGATGGCGAACAGGAGGCATCCCCATAATAAATGACCCCTGCAACCAAATCTAAACATTTACACGAGTATGAAGATGAGGGTCACGTCATCCCCTGGTTTGTACACAAACCGTGCATGCACGAAAGGGTTACTTACAGGAATGCAAGCACTCCACGATGGTGGTCGCGTCAATTAAGTAACCAGCGCACAGCGGACATGTGAGGTTTGGATTCAGGTCCGTGATTTTAATCCGGCTGGGCTGCATGTTATCCATCTGGACAGGTCTGCGAAGGAAGCGGCACAAGAGGTCATGGTTATGGAGACTGGGACTAGTCATTATTTTCCCCGTGTGGTCAATTACTGGCTGGCTCCTTCAGACAATATGTGCAGCTCGTCCTTGGGACAGCAACAAAAGGGAGACGGTGGCCCAAACAAAAAGCCAATAAGATGCTGCGGCGTTAAATATGGTGTAGAGCGCCGGAGTCGTGCAACTACACGCAGCCTGCGTGGTGGTCCACACACAGCTGCCGACCATTGAATCGCCTCTGTGTGGCCTCAGATTGTGCATCAGCTCTCGGCTCCGACCAACAAAGAGGCTTCGCGTTTAAGCCGGAGCTCCGCCGCCCGCCGGGCCGCCGCGACCAAACACACCCAGAGGAGAAGAGCCCCAGCACGGGGGGCTGCTGGAGAACCACAGAAAACCCACAGTGGTACACAAAGCAGCCATCTTAAATTCACTGACAGGGCTGTATCAGGAGCCGAACAAGAGAGACTCAAAATGTGACACCGTGCACTTTGTGTGCGCCTCCGCAAAGAGCGCGGCCAGCGTGCACGATAAAGAGCGATCGCGGACGATTGGTGCCTACCTGATCAGACATCAAAGTTGCCTTCTCCTCCAAACACTGGTCCAGGTAAATTATTTGGATTTGGGCAGAATTTGCAGCAGCGCCAGAAAATGGCTTTTTTTTTTCAGCCCCGTCAGAGGACTGCCCATTTTGGATCACGTGATATTATTTTGTCGCCTCGTTCTCGGGGCATACGGGGTATCCGCCGCAGGCCGCGACCACCGCGTGCGTGCGTGCGCGCTCACCCGCCTCCGCGGCCCCGCACTCGCCCTTTGGCTTCCATTTCTCGGGGATTTATTCATTGATTCGAGGGCGAAGACGCGCACGGCGCGCCCTCCGCCTCGCTGCGGCCAGAAGTGCGTTTGCGCCGCGCCGCAGACGCGTCGCAGGCCGCGCAGCAGGCCTCAGGACCCGGGGGCCCCGAGCACCGACAGTGCGCTCAGGCGGGCGCACGGCTTCGATACCATTTCATAGAATCAAATGATTCAAGACACAAAGTTTATCGGTGATGATTGAAGGAAGTGTTTATTTCTAACGGCTAAATGCTATTGATAAAGAACCAAATGCACTTGTATGTGGAACGGCTGGATAATAGTGAAATTGTTTCATTGTTTTATTTTGGAATGCTTTTTTAAAAAAATCATACATTTAATAAGAAAATGTGGAGCGGGGAGGACACATCGTATATAGTTCAGATGGAAATGGTGGGAAGATACCAGGAAGCATTGAGCCGCAGCCGTATTTATTGTAGAGGACCGCTATATTTTTTGTAAATGTAAAAATGATATTTTACCCCAGCAAAACGAAATAGATGCGTCACACACATTTTAAATCTTATTTAAATCTTAATTTTAAATCATATGTTGACTGTAAAACTCTAAAAGTTAGGATAAGATAAACACGACTGGTTGTGACTACCCCTTTAACCTATCAATTTTATAATACAATTTATAATTTGAATGCGTTCGGTTTCAAATCTTCGCCTGATGAAAGTTTTACCCCAACAATAAAGCGTTGACTGGGAGAAAAATCCAGAGTTTCAGCAATCTGCTGCTCCTTTGTTGACGTATTAGGTCATTTAGAGAAGGAAACCCCTGCAGGTCCGCCCGCGGCCTCCGGGCGGCGCTGTTGGCCACTATGAGCGCCGCACAGACGCCATCTTGAGGAGACTCCGAACGCTGTTTGCTGGCGGCGATGGACAACAATCTCAGCCGTTCCGTGACGTGATTCCTAAAGTAAAACTGTGCCACCTCACCGCTGGGTTACAAGGGGTCACACTGGCCGAGGGGAACTGCCCGGAGACACTTTACCAGTTGTTTGCGTTTTCCAAAGAGAGGGAGTGACTCTAAGCTGATGGCCGGTTAGCTGCTCTCTGGACTCCGGCCTGCTCGGTAGGAGGAAGGGTGGTGACGGCACAAAATGCTCCAGCGCTGACTCCCATTAAGACGCTCTTTCTCTCTCTCTGAGAACCGCAACAAGCTGGACGACGAGATGCACTTTTAGACGTTTTTTTTTTTTTTTTTTTAAAAAAAACACTCTTGGGTTCCGGATTATTCATTTGAGTGCAAAGGCTCTTTGCGGGACTGTCTTCTTGCGTACCATCAATTCCCAGCCCGGGGACATGTCATCCAACTGCACCGGAGCAGCGCCTGTCAGCGCTAGCAAAACCAAGACGAAAAAGAAGCATTTTATAGGACAGAAAGTCAAATTGTTTCGTGCAAGTGAACCGATTCTCAGCGTTTTAATGTGGGGTGTCAACCATACAGTAAGTAAACCTTAAAAGCGCGTTGGTGGCGGTTTGTTTATACCGCGTTAGCATGCTAGCTTGTTAGCCAGGTGCTCATCTGTCAACACAGGTTCGACGCATGCTGCCGCTGGAGCCGTGAAGCACTTTTATCAACAGTTGCCAGGTTTTAGCACTATGTGCTATTAGCTGACTCTCGGGTGAACTACATTGTTCTTTTTTGCAGTTTCGCCGCCTTCGGAAGTCAGCCATCGCTTTCTGAATTGTGCGTTTTGCAGAGATGTTTTGAATGCAAAGCGCGCGGATATTATTTCGAAGTGTACACTCGTGCACTAATGGAGTTTTCAGCACGTAACACGGATTGTTTTGTGTTCTGGAGCGAAATCGTGAGCAGCCGATGTCGTGCAGGGCGATGCATGGAGTGGGAGGGGTGTGACAGCCGGCCAGCAGGTTGCACAGATTCTTCATCTCTCCTGCAGCTTTCCTTTTGTTTAAAGAAACCGGTGGCTCGCCCTATTCGCCAAAACAGCTCTGCCTCTCTGACTTGATTTACCACATCGCACGATTTAGCTATAAATAGAGGATGAAAATAGATCGCTTTTGGCGGAGGCGGCGGTTGGCAATGAAAAGCACGGCGAAGGGCAGATTCTGACAGCGGTGATTGATGGAGCGTGTTTGCAGCAGCAGCTTGATCCTGCTAAATGTGCAGAGCACCTATCGAGGCTCCCGGCAAACTCAAAAGTCCTGGAGCGAACAGAGGGGGGAACTTCTGAATGGAGACCCTTGCCTGCAAGATGGGGCGAAGCACGCTCACAGTCCCGCTGGTAACGGGCCCACTTTTCATTTATGCAAGGTAAAAGTGTGTGACTGACTCATCAGCGGGGGGGCTTGAGCCAGAAATGGTGAATGAGGCGGTGTCGAGGAGCACAAGTGTTCATTTGATGATACAGAAGATGAAAAGCATAGAATCAAGAGAGGCAGTGGTGATGTGATCAACTCATTGGGTGATCTTTGGCAGCCTGTGTGTGTGTGTGTGTGTGTGTGTGTGTGTGTGTGTGTGTGTGTGTGTGTGTGTGTGTGGGTAGTGCGCACTGGCCTGCTGATTTAAAGTGTGGGCAGGAAGCTGAATTAAGTCATGAAACAGACTTCTGATCAAAGTTCCCTTTTCCACTTGCATATCGAGAGTGATGTCGTACTGTTGATTTGATTCCTTTTTAAGTTTTAAAGTTATTTTTTATATAAAACCAACTGTGTGATGTTTCACAACGGACTAGTTGTGAAAATGAAGGGCAAGGAGCACATACTTCCTCCATGTTGTCACCTTCCTCTTTTTGTTGTTCCTTAAAAGCAGTTGGACTCGACGTTCTCCCCTGGAGCAGCGGAACCTCGCTGAGCTTTTCCCCAGTTTCCGCCCCCGTGTAGCCGTTTAGTTGCTCGTGTTTGGGAGGTTTTGGTGTCCAATTTGTAATCGGGAGCATCTGGTTGTGTGCGAATATTGTGTTATGATGATCGCCGTCAATGGGGTTAAAACTAGTGACCGTTGCATGTCGATCCGATCAAAGTATAGATTAAAATTTTTCAGATTTTGAGTTGCTGAAATGAGCGTCTCTTCTCCCCACAGGTTAATGAGCTAAGTAACGTGCCTGTACCCGTAATGCTGATGCCAGATGACTTTAAAGCCTACAGTAAGATCAAAGTGGACAACCACCTATTTAACAAGTAGGTACATCATGATCCGAAGACACAAACTCAGACGCAACAAGTTCAGAGACATTAAGGGTCTCTGACAGATTAACAGCCACCGGAGTGAATTTCAAGGCACAAAATGAACGAATACCTCACAAGTTTATTTGCTTTATTAACGATAGGAACGAATGGATTGTGATATTGTCTTAATACCCAGAGTATCTGTCACCTGTGGCTTTATTCAGGATTAAAATGATTTGTTTCTTTAATGGTTCTGAAGCTTTTATTCCTAAGCCTTTCTTTGTAGTCCCTATGAATTTAGGACAACAAATGCGCCTCTTCCTCATTCTCTCCTGTTTGAGGCCTGACTCACTCGTGTCTTTGTTGCCAGAGAAAACCTGCCGAGTCGCTTTAAGTTCAAAGAGTACTGTCCCATGGTGTTCCGGAACCTGAGGGAGCGCTTCTGCATCGATGACCAGGACTATCAGGTGGACGCGAACCCATCGATTTATAACGGGGCAACGGTTTTGCTCTAAGTTTGACCCCCGGCGGTCTCGGTCTTCTCTTGCTGACTGAGATTGTACCTGTCTGCAGAACTCTCTGACCAGGAGCGCTCCGCTCAACAGCGACTCTCAGGGTCGCTTCGGCAACCGCTTCCTTACCACCTACGACCACCGCTTCGTAATCAAAACCGTGTCCAGCGAAGACATAGCTGAGATGCACAACATACTAAAGAAATATCATCAGGTGGGAGCAACTGCGAGGAAACCCAGAAGCTAGCAACGCTGTCGTGGTTGCGTCCACTTTAATCAGCCTGCACGTTCCTTTCTTCCATTCTTCCTGCTCACTTTGTCCGCTCTCCTCCCCGGATTATCCGTAGTTTATTGTGGAGTGCCATGGCAACACACTGCTCCCACAGTTCCTGGGCATGTACAGGCTAACGGTGGACGGGATGGAGACGTACATGGTGGTGACCCGGAATGTATTTAGCCATCGCCTCACCGTACATCGCAAATACGACTTAAAGGTAACACCATGGTTTTTTTGGGGTTTTTTTAAGACAATTTGGAATTTTGAAGTCTGTGTTTGTGCATATTATTGCTGCAGATTCTTTTTCATTAGAGTTGGTGATGTATTCCGGGGAAACGGCGATGTCAGAATCGGGTTACTGAGAGTTTAAAAGATGCTGTCTGGGTTGAAGTGACTCTCTCCTGATTTCTTCTATTTTTACTCTGACGCTTCTTCGTTTCCAGGGTTCGACGGTCTCCAGGGAAGCCAGCGACAAGGAAAAGGTGTGTTTTATTTCACTGCTGTGACAGCTGCTGCTGTGAGAGGACCAAAATAAATGACCTTAGCTCACAACAGAGGGAAAACCTGCCAGACATTTGAAGGAACCTTGAAGACATGCACAGATGTTTGCTCCAGTTTGACAGCTTGAAATTATATAAGTTAACATCTGTGACTTACTATTAGCAGTAATGGTAAATTAATAATAATAATGGTGGGTTTAAACACAGAAAACCAACATTTTACTGACATATTCTGTTTTTTTTTTTAGGCTAAAGATCTCCCAACTTTTAAAGACAATGATTTCCTGAACGAAGGTCACAAGTTACAGATCGGAGATGACAACAAGAAGTACTTTTTGGAAAAGCTAAAGCGAGACGTAGAGGTGAGATTTGAGCTGATCGAACATGTCCGTAGGTCTGTGTTCTTCAAATGTGACACCAGAGACCTAAATATCGTTGTTTTGTGCGATGATACTACAGTTAAGCACGACAGTTCTGCGGGTTTCTCATACATGTTTCACCACATGTGGTGTTTTGTGTGATTTATGCCATTAGAACATTTATCCAGGTTTAAGGTTTCCTCCCCAAGCAGTTGGAATTGAATGAGAATTTTTATGTTGTGATAAAATGTGGGTAGATGTTGGGCTCCTCATCAGCAGCACACGGTGGGAGCAGGTTAGTGTGTGTGTGTGTGGGGGGGCACTGCTGTTTATTATTGAAGGATTCATTCATTAAGGAGAAACGTGCACAAACGCAGCCTCGCCGTGTGGTTTCAGTTTTTGGCCACGCTGAAGATCATGGATTACAGTCTGCTGGTGGGCATCCATGATGTGGACCGGGCCGAACAGGAGGAGATGGACGTGGAGGGCGTGGGGGAGGAGGACGAGTACGAGAACGACGGGATGGGCGGAGGCGTGTTGACCGGTTCCTTCGGCACCCCTCCCGACAGCCCCGGAAACCCTCTGAACTGCGGAGGATTCTTCGGACCCGGGGAGTTCGACTCTTCCGTGGACGTTTACGCAATCAAGAGCCACGACGGTGAGGAGTCCCTCGCCCCGCGTCCGTCTCAGCCACGGGCTTCTGCCGTTTCTAACGGGGCTAAACGTGCTGTGTTTGCACCAGGTGCTGTGAAGAAGGAGGTTTACTTCATGGCCATCATCGACATCCTCACACATTATGATGCTAAGAAAAAAGCTGCACACGCTGCCAAAACTGTGAAACATGGGGTAAGTTCTCAACACACACCACCGCCGCATCTTCCTCGCATCGTACCGGGTTTACGTCCTGTTCACCACCTGTTGTCGCTTCCTCAGGCGGGAGCGGAGATCTCGACGGTAAACCCAGAGCAGTACTCCAAGCGATTTTACGAGTTCATGTCCAACATCTTATCATAGACTCACCCCTCAGTCCAGCCCGTTGCTTTCATAAGGCACTTATTTCTCACACACACACACACCCCCTTCCCCCCGCTACCACAGCCCCAGTATAGGTCAGTAACCTCTCTGCCGCTCTACTCCTTATTACAATGGTGTCCTCCCTCAGCCAGCACCGGTCTGGTTGGGAGGACACGCCGAGCCTGTTACAAACACACAATCACCAGTGCCAGGATGGTCCTGATGGCTGCCTCCTCTCCTCTATCGTCGTCCATAGTTACTGCTCACGCCAGCAAACAATCTGTCTCACTTAATGCCTTCAAGGAGTGCGTCGGCTTCAATGGTTAACAGTCCTTTAGTCACTTCAGTTACTGTTCATGTTGTTCTTATGTTTTTATTTTAAAGAAAACCTCCACACAAGCAGGTCCGATTGCATGACAAACCTATCTACAGTCACCATCCAGCTTTTTTCTCAGTAACAGCAGATTAAAAAATAAAAAGCACTGTTGACAAATTGGGATGAAGCGAGAAACAGGGGAATATGTAATGGTGTATTACAGAAAATGAATGCAATATATTTAAAAAAAAAAAAAATGCATGGCTGACATGTATATGAGATTGCACCAGTAGGCTGAAACATCCAACCACTGAACCTGAGTGTTATGCCTAAAAAAGCAAAAAGCAAAAAAAAAAAATTGGTGTTTGAACGTTATGTTGCCATTCTTGTTTTGCATATTTCTGGAGAAAAAAATTTACAGTGAACTTGGTGGAGGTCGGTCAGAGGATAAAAGATTTGCATTTAAAAAAAGGGGGGGGGCATCAGAACACGCATTTTATTACCATGAGGATCATTTTTATATCTTGTTTACATTAATGTAGCATTTTGTGTTTGTATACAGTATTGTTTTGTTACCAACAAACATTAGATAAAAAAAAAATGTTACTTGAAATTAATTCATTGCATATTAAAGGGAGTTTTATCTTTTGTGTCGTTTGTGATTTCCCCATTTACTTCCTATAAAGCTTCAGCCACGAATAGATGGTCTAAAAGGGTTTATTCCTTCCACTGGTTAAATATACATTTATGTGCGTCATTATTGATGGTTACTGGAACCTAATTAGTCAAGCATCTGCTGTGAATCTTCTCTAAGGCCTCAGTTTATTATAGGACAACTTTATATATATATACGGTAATTGCTTAACAGACATCTTGAGCCTGTCTGCCCCCTTCAGGACACTGACGGTACTTCTAGTTAATGGACCCAATTTATCCTGTAAAACCAACACTCAGCTTCACTGTTTGAACAGTTGTTCATTTATTTAACAATACAAATAAGAAAAAAGGACATTGAATTGTGTATCATGTGTATTGACAACATCTGTCGGCGATGTGTTGGAGGGGCAGCAGCTCTAATCCATCCTCGCTTTCAAAGTCCGTGTTGTGATCTTGTCTTTTTCGCTGCCAGAAGAAAGAGTAAAAAGGTCAGGCGATCCTGTCCTTCCACTCAAACACAATCCACGCACCGGTGTACTTACATGACATGGACCACCACTCCCATGCCAGACACGGCGTCTCTATCGACTGCATTCAGCATTGCCTGAGAGATGGTTTCAAACAAATCCTCCGGTTCCTGTTGGCAACAGTCCCAGGTTACACATTTCACTGCAGGGCTAACTGACTGTTGGACGGCGAGTGCGTTTTTCTTCTCTACATTCATAAAAATGCACGCCGTTGCTCCTCATCTTGCCATTTCCAAGGGTTGGACGTGTAAAACTTACCATATCTGGTTCCCACAAAGATTCACACATGCCGTACATCTGCTCTGAACAGGTGCCACTCACGACGAAATCTTCTGTCTCCATGGGGCAGCCAATCAAATCTAAAGAGCAGATGAACGGCTCGAAGGTTTTGGGATCTAATCCTGCAATTACAGGCTCGATGTAGTACGGTCCAAACCTAATGATGGAACAAATAGCTTGTCATTAAACAACTAGTGACAACTTTCACCAGTTAAAGTTAAGAATTGTAAAAGATGCTGGTCTTTAATACACTAAAAAAGGTCTTAATGTTACTTAATCACTCACCTCCTTTCATACAACAGGTTGGACACCATGCTCATAAAGGTCTTGGGCTTGATCTGGCGCCCCTCCTTCAGTTCATACAGGTTCAGTCTAAATTTAAGCCTCTGGGATCTACACAGAAAACATATAGTTATCCTGCAGCCAACCAACCGATGAGCTACGCAACTGTCCACAAGCCCGGTCACGCAGTGACGTCAAGAGCAGTTTTCTTGTCAATGTGACAAAGAGAAAGACACAGAGGTTCAAACACGCACACTGTCTGAACGTCGGTGGCCAGTCCAGCCAGTCCGATGTACAGCCGATCCCCCATCGGGAAAATCTTCTGGAAGTCTGTGGTGACCATCTGAGCCTGGATGCCGAATCTCCTGTCGGCCGCTATGGCCACACAGTTCTTCCCCCTCATGGCCATCACGGCCCCTCCGTTATAGGACATAATAGACTGCAAGAGTTAAGAGAGATAATAGAATTCAGCCACTGTAGATGACAATAAATGCACTTTCATTAAATTCATTCAACATTTTAAGTAATTTTATTGCATAAAACTGGCCTGAAAAGGTATATTACGGAGTATAACGTAAACACAGCAAACGTGTTTGTTAGAAATTACAGTATGATATGATTCTAGTTTAATAGAAGAGTTTAGGTTAAGGGTAGAGAAATAAGAATAAAAACATATGAAACAAGAGTCAATATGCGTTTAATGCCCTGCATTTCAACTACTTAGCCGCATACAAAAATATATGGCGGACACTTTAAATAAACGGGAAACTTAAAGTAAACCCTCGATAAATATTTGTAATAACTGAAATTCCAAATTAATATTGTTTCGCTGTTTGTGACAGCCGGCCCACTACTGTATAACACAGCTAGCTTGGATTAGCTATTCAGATAGACGAATTCTACCGGCTAATACTGTGTTGATGCAGATTAATTTGTAAGACTTTAGTGTATTTGCTTTGAATCTACGTATGAATAACTTAATTTAACTGTACAATCGATTTCACCAGAATAACAACCAACAAGTGAGCGGACTACGATAGCAACATTAGCTTCGTCATCCTCCTGGGTATGAATGTTACATTGTTTCTAATTCGGGCAAGACAATCGGTCACATTTGACATAATGTGGCATGTACTTACCATGTTGAAGCTGTTATTTTGTATTTTCTAATTGCTGGAAATCGTGAAATCGTATTGACAATGAATGGATGCTAGCACCCTGCAGTGACTACACGATTTAGAAACACAAGAATCAGAGCAACTGCTAACTGCTAACGTCATCTGTTATGGGAAATCTTATTGGCTGAACTACGCCGCGCTGAAGATCCGCTGCTGTCATTGGACGAGAAAGAAACGCTGTCACTCGTCAATGGATAGTTTGTGTGAAGTGTGTTAAAGCGAAAGTTAAAGTTAGTAGTTTGCCTGGTCTGCATTTCTGCTATCGATAAAGTGTTTACCCTAAAAAAGATTTTTACCAATAAATACTGGGGGGTGTAACTTGTGTAAATATAGTTCTTTGGGAGATATTTTAGTATAAATACCAAGGATGTGCTTCGGCTTGTAGTTCTTTAATTCTACTGATAATAAGGATATGGATATTCATATTTGTATTTTGAGAAGCATTTGAGTGAAATCGTGTTGTGTCAGGAAGGCAATCGAATAAAATTAGAGGGCTGGAAAAAAGTTTTATTCCAGTTGCTAGTCACAAATATCCACAAAAATCTCAGGATAAAAGATGCTCTTATAATGTAAAAGCTAAAACTATACACTGTACAAAGTTTTAATCAAAATATCAAGAGTGAACCAGCCACTTCTGAATATAAATGACAAGTAAATATCCATTGTGAAATTTGAAAAGTTACAATGGGGACATCACTTCATATGTAAAGTGACTGCACGTTTCATTTTTAATGTACATAACTGTGACCATGTAAAAGGATAAACGGAACAGTACACCTGCTTCAGTATATCAAAGAAAGGAAGTGGCTGGCTTGTTCTTGTCATTTTGAAGCAAAGAATGCCCTTTCATCTTTTCATAAAATTGTCGAGGGAGGCCGGCGTCCTCTGAATGGAGTGAATATTTCTCTTCACTCTGTCCTCCAAGGAGGAGCTCTCAGCACTCTCCAGCTTCATGTTACTGTAACAGGCAACATGGAAGGTTACAAGAGCTACAATTTACCTGTATACCACACAAAATCTTGTGAACATGGCTGAGAAACTTACTGAATGAAACCAGCATGGCGGTCGTATTTGGCATTTTTCTCCCGTTGCTTTTCCTGCTCATCTTGCCTCTTGTACCTCTTCACATTGTTCTCCCTGTCCTCCTCCCTCTGCTTGGCTTGATCCATCATCTCCTTCCGTTTCAGCTCCATCTCTTCAGATGAAAGCTTTCTACATTGGAAAGAATAGCACACAATAATAGTGTGAAATCCTGGACGAGGAGGGGTTTGACAACGCTCTGAAAAAGTTACTAATGGAAAAGCCAGATTTCATGACTGGAGTTGGACATATAACCCGTTTATCTACATAAATATCCCAGAAAGTAACGTAAAAGTAAAGCAAAAAAGTTTGTGTTTGACCCAGGAAAACCAGATCATGTACAGAAACTTGTATGTATTCAAATTAAAATAAGATGAGATGTCTTTATTCAATCCAACGTGAGGTGAATTCTCATTGTTATAGCAGTAGAAAGTGTTAGTCTCAGGAAAACGCCTGGAAGGAGCCACCTGAACTCTTACTTGGACGTGTGATTTCTCTGTTTTTGATAGCGTTGTTTGGGTGGGCTGACAGATCGGCGATTCCTGTCATCCCGGTGGTTTCTGTGAGGTGATCGCGAGCGGCTCCTCTCACGGCGCCGTGCAAGGTTGGCGGAGCTGAAGCCTCAAAATGACTTCCAGCGGGGAACTAACGGGAGATTTAACATTCAGATCTTCAATAGGTTCACCTCCAGTGGGGGATGACGACATTAAACGTGGTTGGTCTTATTTTTAGGGGTCTAAATAAAAGCAGTGATTGGCCATTACCTGCAGGCCATATCCTGGAACATGGCGTGAATGAGATTTCTTGACTGGGGCTTCATCCGGTGACCTGAAACACAGTTTTAAAGTGACTGTTAGATTCCATCCTATTCATTTTCAAACATATCTGAATCCCATCCCAGCTTCCTCTGGCTGAGAGGTGGTTTAAACCCTTGATCACTACATTGTCCATGTATGAAGCTCGATGAGAGATTCATTAACTGCTATTTTCTTCTATTGTACTGAAGATAAATCTGCATATATGATGCACGCCTACATCTGTTTCTCTCCTCTTTATGCCAGGCTCTGGGTTACTGTGAGCACCTACACTCTTACAGACGCTGAGTCAATCATGGAAGTTGATCTGGCTTCAAAAATTTGGTTTTGCATTTAAAAAAAAATGGAAAAGGGAAAGAAAATGTCCAATTTTTAAGGTCGGAGGGGGTCTCCTTAGAATTCTAGGTTGCATACCTGTACTTTTTGTTGTCTTCTTCATCTGAATCTGAACTCCTCCTCTTGTGTTTCTTATCTTTTTTACTCCTTTCTCCTTTCCTTTCCTTCTTGTCCTTTTTCTTCTTCTTTTTCTTGTCTTTTTTGTCAAGATTTTGACGTAACTGAAAGAAAGACATGTTTTACAATTACGGAAAATACAGAGAAACAATAACCCAGTAAGTAGTTTTAACAAGGCTTTCAACGTTTTTCAGAATTTACCATTTCCTTGATTTTTCTCATTTTCACTGGGTTTGTTAGGACTTCTCTCTTTTTTTCTTCTTCACGTTTCCTACAAAAGAAACAAGCTTATAATTCAAGTACATCATTAGGAGAAATAACATGCTTATGGGGGACTAACTAACCTAATTGCAAACAGGGGGTCTTCCCGGATCTTGGCAGCCAGGTCAAGGGTGGAAGCTTGAGTAGTGGGATTGAAGATGGACCCTGGCAGGAGACCAGTCTCATTTGAAGGGCCACTTTCAGGCTCCTCATATTGATCAGTGATCTGTTTATCAATTGGACGTCCCAGAAGATACTCATCTCTTGACACGTGGCCAGCTGGGCCCTGGTACATCCAGTCCAGACGGTCATCCCTCTTTCTGTCGCCATTTAAAAAGAAATTGGTTTTACAAAGGACTCGTTTTTTACACATTCACTGAAGCGATGCTGTTGGAGAACTAACTTGATGGCGCCCGTTTCCTCCGCAAATCTCGTCATTTCTTCTCTGTTTCGCTCATCTTTCAGTTCTTTCTGGAGCTCTTCAATTTTCTTCCTTTCAGCTTCGTGTTTCTGCTCGGCTTTCCAAACCCGCTCAATGTTTTTCATAGTCTGGGGATGCCAGCTCTTTTTGAGATTCTGTTAAAAACAACCTACTGTTAGAGATGACCATATCCACGTTTAAAGCCTAGTTTCAGTTGATTTTTTTTTTAAATAAACACATAAATATAGGCAAATATAGCTAAACTATAGCAAATATAGCTAAACTCCAAAGACAGATCTATCAATCATAAATCATAGTTTTCACGTTAAAAGGCACCTTTCACATCCATGTTGATACCTTTCAGCTTCCTACTGTACCGTAAACCTGGTTACGCAAACCAGAACCTTAACTTGTATGTTTATCGTAACATTTGATTTCTGAAATAATAAATATACTGTTTGAAATTATAATCAATAAATTAATAATATATTGTCTGAAATCGCACGCTGATATCGAGATAAAACGCTGTTTACGACGAACGTTTTGTCCGAGTTCGTCGTAAAAAAGATCGGGAAATAAGAACATGTTTTATACTCACCAGATCTCCGCCCCCCATTTTGAAACTGTTTTGGGATCACGAAAATAGTAATGAACAAATAAGACTTCAGTTAATAAAAGTTTAAATGCGAGGCTATGCAAAGGCTACCAAACACCCAAGCCTTGATGAAACAACGAGCGACTTGAATGACGTATTTCCGGTTTTGAGAACGAGCCGTTTGAGGTGCTTTATCGCCACCTACCGTCTTGGAGTATAAACGAAGTTACGCAAGTAAATAACTGAAATACGGAGGAAGGGGATAAAACAACGATTAATTATTCAATATTTATATTATCCCTTCCCAATAGATGCTGCATCTGCAAGGGGGAAACCCACTAGCAACAATTTAGAGCATTACACTAATCCATTCGTGTGGGGACAGAGACATATTAATATTTAATATTTGGCCTCAAATGAAAAAGTTTGCTTAAGGGCGATTCCGCCAAAAAAAAGACATTTCCGTCCCCAGCATATTATTCTTTATTACAATGCATAAACACAGGTAAAAATAATTTTTTTAAAAACTATTTTTAAACGGAAGAAAATCCTTCCAAAATCAATGTCACTCATTGCTGTGACCCAAAAAGATACCCCCCTTGGAACATTCCATCAGTAATATGTTCTGCAGGAAGTGACATCATTTGGGTCTTCTGCAAGTCATGGGAAGACCAAAAATAACTTATGTAATTTGTTTTTCCTTAAAATTGGTCTCAAAAGTAAAATATTCAGTTAAATCTTAAGACTTAGAAGCTACTAGCACAGATACTAAGCGGATAGATTTCACACAATTGATAATTTTATGCGAAAACTCATTACTGTTATGCTCATTGCTGGTACTCAAAAAAAGAGCAACAGCACTGAGTTGGTGGTAACAGCAATGAGTAGGCTAGTGCCCTCTGTTGCCCTTTTATATTAATTAAAATAATACAATGAACAACTACAAGGAATAACTCAAGTTGCTGCATGTCATCGGAGATCAGGGACCACTGAGCGTTGCTGAAAAGCAGCGGCGGTTTCGAGCCAGGCGTGACGCTGATCCAGAGAGAAGGGAAAAATATTTAGTCAAGGGAAAGAAGAAGTTAATGCATAGATCCATGAACACAATATCTTAACTTTTTGTCTGTGTCCATTTGATCTTTTTCAGATGTAAAGAACCAGTACTGTGCATCCGTTAATGAAATGATCAATTTTGTATATGATCAACTCTTAATCTTACCAGTGCTAGCAACAGTGTATTTTAATATGATGTTCTTGCTCAGTAGTGCAGTGGGTTCGACACAATAAATTGATCACACACACTCACATAACACACTCACATGTTCGTTCATTCCTGTAACCGATTTTCATTCCTGCCTCCAAATGTTGTTTCTTCAAAAATAAAGAAACTAAACTGTATTTTCACATTTATGTTGGTTCCTACAGTTGTCTGATTGCTTAATGAAATAGATCGTCAATCTTTGGATTAAATTTGTTTTTTTATGTCCTACCAAGGAAAAGGTTTGATTTGCATTCTTAGAGAAACTGTCAAAATACAGTCACTTTTTTGTCCTAAATGTTTGTATTTTCATCATATAACCAACCATTTTTTCTTTATTTATTTATTTTTCTAAGGGAAAACAATGTATGTGGCTGATATTCTGTTAAATATGGTTTTAAAATGACATTTGAATTTTGATAACAGCAGAGAACCAAATGCAATGATAATAAACTTTTGAAAGTTGCAATATGACGGAATAACCCTTAAAGCTTTGCTAAATCTGACTTAAATGTTTATTTCATTTATATTTATCCATGTATGCATAATATCTAATTTCTAACTTGAATTGTCTTATTTACTGCTGTCATTACTAAGTGTTATTAACACTACCACTAACATTAATAGTAACAATAATATGATAGTAGTAGTAGTAATGCTAAGAATAAAGATTAATGACACATGAATGTTGAGCACTGATAAAGGATATAGTTTTTATTTAATAAAGGACAGTAACAGATTAAATACATGTACTTTTAACTTATTACTTTTCATTAAAATTAAAATATTTACTACAGCAATCAGTTTAAAAGTGTCCATCTTGTTCTACTGACATAACAATAAAAAGGACTAAAACATAATCTATAACAACACAGCAGAATTATCAACAGTAATACATCAACATAATGATTCACTAGTCTTAAGCAATGTCTTCCATTTCTTCTATACAAAAATACAGCAATCATGTACATCCCATAATGTAACTTGCCTGTGCACCCTAGTACGTGTCCTGTTCACATCTGAATATGATGGGCTATATCCTAATCCTAACTATAGACACTTGCATTGCTTTCTATAGGACTATCAATCCTGTAATTAATAATAAAACATAACTATACAAAACTGACCTAAACTGACATTGTCGGAGTGTTTTATTCTGTTAATATGTATTTTTCTATCACAGAAAAAAACACCAAATTACTTAGTCTACAGTATGAAGTGCTCCAAACTTCAAGTTTTATAGATCCGCATGTGATACAATGTTGTTATTACAGAATCATCATCATTCTGCTGTTGAATTAATGCTGGTAAGAGCATAGGCACACGCGCGCGCACACACACACACACACACAGAGTGTTGTGTTCACTGCCATAAAAATGGTAACTGCAACTTTAACATTAGTAAACTGTTGTATTACATCATTTCCAGTGTCTTTTCATGTTTTGTGTAGTAGGCAACACACTTCCAGGGCCAGTCTGAGATAATATTAAATATTATTGTCGTCTCGATCCATTCAACTGTTTCTGTCTTTGGGATTAGCAGAGTGTTGGCGACAAACGAACGAAACCCTTCCAGTGAAACGCTAAGGATCAATTTCATTGTAAACAAGTGAACAATCCACCTCGATCCGATCCGGTCCCGGGATCTCCCGGTGGCTCTAGCAGCAGTGGAGGTCCAGCGACAAGCCGCCACTCCAGCTTGGCTGTGTCCTCGTCAATTCTGTCCACAATAATCATCAAATTCCAGGATTTCTCGCTGCGCTTATCGCTCAACTGGAATAGCCCTCCTGACAAAAACTCTGGACCGCAATAACTTTTATGGTCCATCACATGTTAGTAAAAGTTTCCAAACCCCTTTTAGTCCACTATTCTATCATAAAACTATAACAACTCTGTAACAGAGGGTGGTGTGTAATAATCATTCTAAAAACTGTTAAGTTACCCAGATTGCCCTGTCAGACTAGGGACAGAGGTGTCCGTCTCACATTTCAGTTTCAGTGGAGGATCTGCGGCGTCGGAGGCGGACACATTTGAGGAGGACTGTGGTGGCGTAGGCGCATCGAAGCCTTTATCCATCCTCCCGTCACCGTTCACCCTCTCCTCGCCATGTCCCGGCGGGGATTCGTGCGTGCGCATGTGCTTGGCAAGATGGTCGTTCCGCATGAAAACTCTGGGACACAATGCGCAGCTGAACTTCTTAGCACCGGTGTGCGTCTGTAGGTGGCGCTGCAGCTCATCGGAGCGAGTGAATCTTTTGCCACAGAAGAGCCAGTTGCAGACAAATGGCCGATCTCCACTGTGCCATCTCAGGTGGGCCTTCAGGTGGGACGTCTTCGCGTAGGCTTTGCCGCAGCCTGGGATGTGGCAGTTATGCATGTGCTTCCTCCGGGTGTCGTCGGTACTCTGGCCCAGCTGCTCTGCGTGGATGCAGTTAGGACAGCGGCACACTGCCTGAGCAGAACTCCTGGAAGAGGAGCGGCGCTGGGCCTTGGGACGCGTTGAGGCGATGCTCTCCTGGGGCTCTTCCAAGGAGAACTGTTCTTGCTGCAGCATTTCAGGGGCCAGCGGTTCCATCTTGAATCCATCCTGTGGGAACAGGTGTGACGAGTGCGAGGCTGGAGCGTGTTGCACCGGAGGCAGGGAGCAGAGTTGCGGGTCAGAACCGTAGGGGCCTAAAGAGGACTGTAATCCCATGGAGCTCCCTGGAGCCACCGAAGGGAGGCCAACGCCCTGTCCTGTCTGCAGGTCTATCCAGCTTCCTGGCTGCACGTCCCTGTGGAGGTCCCACCAAGAGGGGATGTTCATGTCTTCTGAGCTGCCACCAGGCGGTGCTGCCCGTAGCCACGGCTCATAAGGGTGGGCCATGTGAGCAGCTGATGCAAATGCAATACTGTCGGTAAAGTCAACAGCTCCTGTTCTTCACTCTTTCGGCGGCCGTGTTGACAATATTACCACATGACAGGATGGGGATGCGGCTGAACTCCTGCAAAGAGGAAGAAGAAACAGTGTCTTTAAATCTGCTACCAACATGGCAATTTTAAATCTCAGGCTATACTAATGACAAAGACTGAGGTCACTTTTTTCCAGGCTTCGGAATTTTTACTCTCTGACAATTTGCACACACCCCCCCCAGGCCGAAAGCCTCGTCTTTTTTATTGCGTTTAACGAACCGACGCATAACATACCTCTTATTTCAATAGATTCCGCAGTTCTCATACTGCTTGGTCATAAAGACGCAAGATGGGGGCGACTGACATGTCCAGACAGAATCCTGCTACATCTACTATCAGGTACTTCTTAGGGAGGACAGTCAAAGACGGAAAACAACATCACGGGCCTCAGTGTGACGGCTCTGGTGTGGGGGAAGGATGAGAGTGAAGGGGAGTGCTGACAAGCAAGCAGATTGGTAAAGGAAGAAGATCCCGGGAGATATGGCTGCAGGCCAACGTCTATTTGTACATCTCCGAAGTTTGTGAAGATGAAACCTGGCAGACAGGAGAACCTGTTTTCCTTTTTTTCCCCCCTGAATAAATCACACGTACTTTACAACAACATCCCTGCAGGCAAATTACAAAAGAAGCCCCATAAAACAACCCACCTCTTCAATGGAAGCAACAGAAGGCATGAACTGTTTTGAGAATGGCCTTCCTGAGCCTAAAAATCCAATAATCCCATATGAACAATGTCTTTATAATGATAGTCACACACTCTGAAGCACAACAGCCTTTTGTTTTATACCACGTACGCACACTTGGCAACAGGTACGCAGACTCTGACTTGTAAATGTAAAATGACACTTATGAATTCAAGGCGGGAGATTTATGACAAGAAGCCAGACATTTGCCTGGCTCAAAAAATGTCCTAACCCTCAAAGTATCTCAGAGACTTCCACCACACCCCCATCCTGGAACATCTGCAATTATCTTTACAACAGGAAACAGTAAAGTAGTCAATAACCTCAGAGGTCGGTATTTTCGTTTTGAGACGGTTGTCGCAAGAATCGCTACGAAGCTGCAGAATGTGAAATGTCAGTCAGAACGGCGAGGCCAGATGCTGGGGAAGGCCGCGAGAGTGCGATCAGCACAGCCTGGAGAGGTCTACAGGCGGTGTCAGTGTGAATGACAGCAACAAGCAGTTCCCAATTTGTCGAGTCGAGACAGTCAAAAAAAAGAAAAAGATGAGGATAATGTGCCTTAGAAAATCCAGTCCACCCCACCAAAGATGCCTTTTTTTGTTTCTGTGAAATTGTAAAGCAATTAGTTTGGAATTCCTAAATTAAAGGTCTAGAGTTAAAGGTCAAGCAGATTTATGTTGTGTCAGCCTGGAGCCAGAGGTGCACTGTAATTTCTGCAGCAATACACACTTAGGCGAGCCTCGCAACGTGGCCCTTCTCGACAAAAGCGTAGCCAAACGAAGACAGAAGCATCCTCTTCTGTTGGTCAAAGTGCCAGCAGCACCTCAGGGAAACAGCTGGCAAGCGGAGGCCCCCGGGGGGGACAGCGAGCTCGTAGGAGGAGGAGGGTACACAGCAATGACAGAGTCGGTGTCATAAAACCTGTCTGACCAAGACTGAGCGCAGCCCCAGCTTTACAAGTCTGCCACCGGGACACGGCACAGACAGACGCTGGGATAGTTGTGGTCATGCGCTTGTGTTTGTGAGTGTCAGCTCACTTTCCAGGTGTTCCGGATCATGGAAGCAAATGATCTGGCCGTTGGAGGCTGGTCACACGCTCAGAGTCTCACAATGAGAAGGAATTTATTGGTCTGACATGACAAAAACGTCCTTTCCAAAAAAATATATACGGTACTAAAGATAAGATAAGATAAGATAAGTTAAGATAAGATAAGATAAGATAAGATAAGATAGATAAGATAAGATAAGATAAGATAAGATAAGATAAGATAAGATAAGATAAGATGAGTGCTACATATCAGTTTAATAAGGCTCAGGTTATTGCTTCTGGACCTCTTGCTTGCTGGAAAATGATAATAAATAATAACACATTTAGGATATGAGTCCCTTTGTTACCATATTAAGGAGGAAGGTTTGAGGGTGAAGGCCGTTTTTAAACTGGTGGGTTTTGAGTCTTGATTTACAAAGATGGAGAGAGAATGTTTCCGATGCGTCGGGTTCCAGAGTTTATACTAAAAAAGACTTTGTATCATCGCAAAGAGGGCAAAAAAGTTGAGGAATTAACCTGTTTTTATGCTATATTGGGCAAAAATAGAAAATATGAAATCGTTCTATCGTTCTTTCGGCCACCTCTGAAACTGAGAATGCGGAGAAGGTGAATTTTATTTAGTCTCGACTTCAGCGTGACTGTATGTTTTGGATTTGTTTTTAAGTTAGTTTATGATATATGAATGTCTTTGTACCAATTTAGACATAATTGGACACTGCTGCATTTATTTCCATCTAAAGCCACCCTGATTTTACAAAGGATATTTTATATTATTATTTCCTCTGCTGATGTTGAAATAGGAATGCATAGTTTATAATAATATACATAAAAATAGCTGCAGCTGCTGCATATCAGAGTACTTTACCGGAATAAAACTAGAATCCTGAATTCCATTTTAAACTTTAAAATACTTTTCAAAATCTCGATTCAAATATACAAATTTGTATTTGAATAAAAAAGAACGAACTTCACCGAAAGAATGTGCTTAATTAAGTGTAATTACTTTAGTCACACTTATAATTTTTTTCTCCAAAAATGTTCTAAATTCATGTTCTAACCAAATAAAAAAAAACCAAACTTTTTAGAAAAGCAGAGGAAGGAAGAAGCCTGGAGGTTTAAGCAGCTTTGTTGAAAATTGTGTGGACATTTCAAATGAGGGCTATAAATCAACGTACCTTCGGTACCTGTTGTAGTAACAGCTCTTTCGTTCTTTTGAGTACACGCACGACTTTGACGTCCACAAGTATGGACTTGTACCAAGTCGTCCAGTTTAATAAAAATAAAATAAAACAGATGCAACTGATCAAAATTCTAATAGTGAGTTACCTGATTAAATGATTTTGTCGTATTAGGGGGGAAATTCAGCTGTGCTGCTTCATCCTTTGATAAGAAAAGCGTCCGTGACAAAAGGGATGAATATCCTCATAATATTTTATCTAATGTTCTCCATTGCTGAGGGTCCGGTTGGAGCGCATTCTGGGCGCGCAGTAGCGCAGCATTCTCAAAAGTGACAAACTGTTGGACAGGTTGTGCGTCTTGAGCCCCTGCAGGCTCCTCCCTCTGCTACCGTGGACTCCTTGGCTGCAGGTGAGGAAACGACAGCCGAGGAGGAAACACCAGATCAATGGGAAAAGTGTTCTACACGGGCTCTACTTAAGGCTGCGGAGGTATACGCTAAAAGGCACCCTGAGTGGCACAGTTATGCTTTTGTGTTTGTCGTGTGAAGAGAAATGCCTTATTTATAATCTACATTTAAATATTTGAGTTCTAATTTGCTAATTTCCTCTTTACAACCGCGCACATGTCAACGGGATCTCTCAATATGTTTGTGTGATTGTATAATACTTGAAAATACTTAAATATTTGCGCAAAAATGAACGTTTTCTGTTGAAGTCACTGAAATATTGATGCGTCAATCGTTTAAACATCTTGTAGCTTCCTTAAAACACACATTTTAACATAACAATAGCACATTTTTTGGATACATTTGGTCTCATATCACTACTTTTTATGTTTTTTGGAATGCAGCAACATCTTTTTTTGTGACACTGGGTGAGGGAATGGTGCAGTAAATTGGACAGGGAATCAGGGAGGTGAGACATGGAAAATCCTTTGATTGTGGACACTCCTCAGCGGTGGTTTGGCTGGAAATGGAATCGTTGCTCTGTAGAAAGAAAAAGCAGTGCTGCTGTGTCTCAGGAAGAAATTACTGGTATTATTAATCTTATTGTGCCAGAAATAATGAAATCCTTTCTCCCCCTGAGCATAAAACAGTTTACCTAAAAGGAATGCAGTAGATTTAAATGCACATCAAACATTTAATGGTTTTTAACATAATTTTCCTTTGAGGGCTTTGTCTTTTATTTTGTCTCCTCGCTGACTTAATTCCTTTCCTGTTGCAGCATGTTGGTGGAGCAGCTTCAAATCAACTGACAAACACCGACCACAGACAAGCCGGCGGGAAGCCATTTCCTGCCCCTCTTAGCTCCTCTTTCTCCGAGGCGGCGCTTTACAAACACCCAGTTTGACTGATTACACGACAATCCACAAGGACGTCAACTAATTCTATAATAGATTCATTTAGCCGCAAAGATGTAAGCAGAGCAGTCAAAAGATGTTGTTTTATAAACACGTTATTGACCAAACAGAACTAAACCAGAGCTTAGATTTTATAACGTTATAAACCCAACACATATTCCCACATATAGATTTGCTACAACTGGGTGTAAAAGTGCAAATATGTGAATTAAAGCAATCTCTGGTGTCTCTCAGGCTAACGGGGTTTTATGTACGGCAGCTCAGTCCACATGAAGACCACACACCTTGTTTAAATGATGTTTATTCAAGAATATTTCCTAGTGAACACATTGGAGTGCAATCAAAAAAAGGTTGCTCGGTAATAACGTGAAATTACAGTGCAAGTTCATGTTGGGGCTTAAAATAGTTCTGGTTAAAATACAATCAAACCTTTATTTCCCAAGAACTGGAAAATAATTTTTAAAACAAATAAAAGTGTGTGTTATTTGTATTATCCCTCCCAGATATTAATATAATTGGATCCTCTTTTTAGAGAAAGTTATTTAGCTCAAAACATGGAATTCTTTTTGGAACCTAAAACTAATCTCATTGTATTTTAGTGTTTTATGTGTCATAATAAGTTTTCCCTTGAGATTTCCTGAATGATCACGTAAAGGTGTGACCTCTCTTTAATGGAGGTGTTTGATGTAAACCAGTTTCCCAGTGCAGAACTGTCGCCTCTGACTGTGATCCGCTGGCCCCTGGCTGCTTCCACTGGCCTCTCTCATCCCATGGGAACGTCACTGGTGTCCCAGACAAACCCCCCCCTCCTCCCTCCCAACACGACGGCCTCCAGAGAGCTCGGATGGCTAAAGCCTCACTTCCCCTCCAGAGGCAGAAAGAGATCCAAACAAAGTAAAGAGTAAGTACCTGGTAGTCATCCTCCTTATCCTTGTTAATTATTCAAAATCCTGGAGGAGAGATCGGCCCACAGCCGTCTTCTGGCTCACCTTTTTTTTTTTCTGATACAGGCCCTCACTCAACAAGCTGGCTCCCCTCTCCTGCCTCCCCTTTCAACTTCAAACCCAGTCATTTCTGCAAGCTGCACTTTGATTGCACCAAACACCTGTATTTTTCAAGGAGAGACTTCCTTGTGAGCCCCCGCCTCCCATCTTTGATTGTTAAACAGCAGTGGCGCCGTCATTACTGTCTGTGCGACTGCTGCCGCCCCTCCACCCCTCCCATCTTCCACCTATATGGCTTTTAACCGGAACTTTAATTGCCCAGAGAAACTTTAGATTGCTTCACTTTATCTAATCATCCAGAAAGCATTGAACTTGCTGTCTTACCGATATAAAGAGAGCACTCACTGCACTCCAGTCACACACAGACACACACATGCAACAGTAATACCACACTTTATTAGACAGCCTCTCCTTCCATCCTGTCTCCCCCCCAGATTAATATCCTCTGGGCTTCTCAGCAGCTGTTTCCATCCCTTAACACCCCTCATCTTCCTCCGGATGGCCCTCTGCTTCACAGGGCAGGGATTACAAACTGGGCCACAACGCCTGCCTGGCTCCAAAAAAGTGAAAAAAAAAGGCCCTCAACCCTGGTCCTGGAGTGAATTCACCAGTAAAAGAATGTAACTAATAAGGATCTAGTTAAGGATCCCTAAAAGAAAGCAAGAATAAAATTAGAAAATTAAAAACATGTTCTATCTTGCTCAGTTCAGACCCTCGTTTTGCTTTTTATTTTTAACCTTTGACTGATTTAAACCGGTAGTTATGGGGGAAGGGGGGTGACTTTCAATTTCACAAAAGCAGCTTTTCAACATGATGTATTTACTTCTAATTTAGGGGATTTTATACAAAACTGGAGTTTAAGGAAGAAGCAGAGGAGCACATTTCTGGTCCACACCACTGAGAATAGATCAGGCTGAGCCAAAATACAGTGATGCACCATGTGATTTAAACCCACTGGAGGAAGGAGACATGCATAATTTTATACCATTTTTCGCCACGCATCTCCATTTTTTACTTGTGTTTACTCAATTTAGTCTGGCCTGTGCGCACCGTTACACGCGTTGGATGTTTATTTACAAGTATCGCCCTGGTGCGACTGATCAGTTTCACTCGGTGCACGTCGTGCACGCGTGTGTTGGACCGTGCCTGGGTGTGCCCACCTCTGGCACGGGTGCGTGTTTACCTCTCACGCAGTTTTTTCACTGTTATTGTGTGACAGCAGACAGGATGTGCGGCGCTTGTCAGCGCGCTTCCAGGAGATGAAAGGCTGGAGAGGGTGCGGAGGGAGCTGAGTGCTGTTCAGGTAACAGGTTGTCTTCACAAAAACCACCTCAGGTATTCACTCCTCCGGCCTTCACAGCATTCCTACGGCCGCAAGCGAACAGCACTTAACGCCGCACCGAGTCCAGGTGCCGCGTCTCCGAGCGCAAACATCAGTCACTCCTTGTTTCCGTTTGCGTGCACGTACATGTGTGTTTGTGTGTAAGGATTTATTAAACTGCTAAACGGGGTTACGTCATCCTAGGCCCAGCGTGTCAGTCAGTACACCGACACGAGAGTCGTGTGATTTGTTTGCTGTGAGTTGGACCCAGGCGACAGGAATGTTGCGGACCAAAGCAATGCTGCTCGGCAGGCTTTCATTTTTAAAGGGTTTGGAACACATGTCTCTGTCCTTCTGCTTAAAAAGACAGCCAAAGGTGCTTCACTGTGTGATGACACAATCTGGTGCTTATTAGCTGCCCTGGTTTGAGAAATATAACATTGTGTGTATTTCTAATATCTTATTTTTTTTCATTATGTGTAAAATGCAATGAGAAATGCAATTCAAAATACTACTAATAGATCTCAATGTACTTGTGGTTCCTGCCCAAGACAACAGGATGACTGGAGACCCCAAAATCCTCTAACATAATACTGTTTTCTTTCTATGTGACCATTAAAGACCATGTTTTTTTTTCACTCTCTAAGCATAGGTGTCAAACTCTGGCTCGTGGGCCAAATTTGGCCCGCAATGTAATTATATTTGGCCCGCGAAGCCATACCAATTGACTATTAGAGCTGGCCCGCCAGTATTATCGCTTAAAGTGCATGTGCTAATACTACAAATAGCAGAATGCTCTGCTGGTGTTTTGGTGTGAAAATCCATACTCCACATCAGTTGGTGGTGGTAATGCACCAATTTGTGGCTTGCCAACCACCAAGAAAGAGGAAGTATTCATAGCGACCTGATATGTTAATGGTAATTCTGGCACTACCCCTCTGAAAAATGATTAAAGGAAAGGCAGAAAATAGGACCTTTCTGAACAGGTAGGAGGCAGAATATCTGTTTAGATATGTAGACGGACCTGTCTGTCTTGTATGTGGAGCCATTGTGTATTACAAGGAGAACAACAACAGATGACACGCAATAGTAGATAATATAGAAATATTGATAAAACGCAACACCAAGACTCAAAGGTGCCAGAAAGTAGAAGAGATGAAAAGGCATTACATTTACACTACATTAACTTACAATGGAAAAAGATTGCTGTTGAAATTTAAAAGAGAAGAAATGAATGCCAGTGATGTGTTTTTTTATTTGAATTTCAACTTTGCATGTGTGCAATAATAAATTATATATTGTATTGTGTTAAGCTTTGCTTGTTCCATGTTCAGTAGTTGAGCAAAACTAGTTTGGGTCCATATCAAAAGGTTCCCTGTTATAGCTGGAGGAAGATTTTTTTTTTATATATATATTTATATTTTTTTTCAATAAATATTAATGTTGGCCCGTGACTTTGTCCCAGCTTTGAATTTTGGCCCACTGGGTATTTGAGTTTGACACCTCTGCTCTAAGGCAAGCCTGGTTTCTGAGACGCTTGAATAAAGAGGCAAGATGTTCTGTTAGAACTCACAAATAAAGGCAGTAAAAAGTCTGATAGCACCAACAAATGTTGACATGAATTCTTTTTAATATGGATAAAACCAGTAGGTGTAGCAACAGATTCTTCATATCAACGATAGTAAAAAACTAACAAGTCCTCTGTTTGGCCTACTTTGAACCGAAATCTTACTAGTTACACATGAGGGGAATATTAGTTTAGAATATTAGTGTCATCATTATTCCATTTTCTTCTTTATTTGGTGTTTCAGCACATAGTGGAATCAGCAAGCAGTATCTTCCATCAAAAATCAGAATAGTGCATTTTAAATTACATTTTGAAGCCACAGGCTAAAAAGAGTAGGACACATAGGTGTTCATTTTATGTGAATTCTGTCGGTTCTCTTAGATTTCTTGTTTTTTTGTGAATTTCCCCCCTTTTCCATTTTTTAAATATTTATTTTCAGTTATAGGCCGACTGGTAATAGATAAGTGAAAGTACCTGACAAACCCATAGATTAAAACTTAGTTTACAGGCAACTGTTTTCTATCGGTAGATATGAATGTTTTTATGAATAAATGTGGCTGGACTGCTTCTTTAGCGGTGGCCGTTGCTATGGATACAAGCTCGTCCGTTGTTTACACGAGGTGAGCCGTTTGTCCAGCTCATCAGTCTTACTCACGCAGACATGAACTCATGAGTTTAAGTTGAGTCAAGCTGATAATCATCAACTGCGGTGGGGGAAAAAAATAAACATCTCATATAATTATTGTTTTATAAACTCTTGCTTCAGATCTGAATCTGCGGGGAAACGACCTGCATGCGGGGGACTCGTCGGGTCACCTTCAGGAGTGTCGGTTGCGGTTTGGGAGGTTCTGCCAAGAGGAGCAGACTGATGATGAAGATGCACAACGTGACACAGGTGTGCAGCGGCAGCGGCGCGCGGCGGCGCGCTGCGCCTGTGGCCAGACGAGTCGAGACCTTTAAGTACATGCCTCTGGAGCCCTCGGTCACGTGATCACCCCCCTTTCTCCAACCTGCCTCTGTCGCGGCACGACCGCTCGGTCCCGGCGTGAAGAAAAGGTAAAGGTCTTCCGCGGTAGCGACTAGCTCTAGTTTGCAGACTCCAACCCCTCTAATCTGCCCCCCTCCGAAATTAAACCCCACGGAAAAGGTTGCAGCAGCCCGTAACGTCAGACTCGCCGCGGAATGACCGTCAGGCCTTATTTGCTCTTAATAAACACCGAACCGAGCTCCGCCGCAGCACACGTTAGCTGTGCACTTGGTTGTCTAACGACACGATTTCCGGCTCTAAAGCGGTCACAAATATGAGGAAAGGGCCGTAATAAGACAACGTGGCGGTCGGATTTGAGGAGATTACTGTCACTGAAGTGTCCTCCAAGTAGCCTCCCTCCTAATCCCCGTGTGTGAGAGTGTAAATGAATGCGACATGGATAAATACGGGTGGACAACTTTATATGGGAGGCCGTTCAGGGCGAAAATATTGCCATTGCACGCGCAGAAAATATGTACACTGAAAACATACACGCTATCCATAATGTAAACACGCACACTGACAATCTTCACGCATTGTGCTACTTGCTGCTACACCGATAATGTGCAGACTCGCACTATCATGATTTCACTTCTCCCGGAAGTTGTGGCAGTGTAACCGGAAGTCGTCGATATCTTGTCAAAATAAATGTATTTAGGTGGAAGACTTCATTTGACGTGTAGTATCTCCATCGGTTCGGGAATGTTGAGTTCCTGTGAGCACGTCTTAAATTGTGAATAAATCCATTTTTGATCCTAATCACCTTGATTTTATTTTGAAAGTTATAAGTGTGTGTGCACATTTTCAGTGTGTACACATTTCAATGTTTTTTTCCCTAACGTCCACCCATAGCCTTTCATACACCTCATTCCACATGAGGGTCACTGACGCACGGCCACGTGTATAATAATTATATTTACACTTTATTATCACCATTATTACTATTGTTGTTAGAATATTTCACAGTAGACATGACAATATATATCATTCTTTTATTTGGGGTGCGGTTATAATAAACAGCCAATAATAAGCTTAGTTCAAATACTGTTTGTGAATGGGTTGAATAAAAATGTATAAAATTAATGTGCTTGTTGTGACTTGTGTGCTAATGTTAGGTTATTTTGCTCCAATTACCATGACAGCACCAGCAGATGTGGGTGTAAAATTATGCTTTATGCAGATAAGGGACAGACCTCATATGATATTTATATCCTTTATATTCTGTGGAAATAAATTGTATTGTAAATAAGCTTTAAAAGACCATAAAAGAACAAAAGGATTTAGTCAGATAATATTAGATGGGTGCAATATCACCAAAAGATTCTTTTAAAACAAAAACACCTATTCCTTTGTCCAAAAATATTCTATTCTCTCGTATTGGTACGATAAAAAGTTTATAGGTGTTATTTTTTCAAGAGCAGGTTGGGAATTCAACACTGAAATTAGAATAATCCATGTTGTAATTGTTTTGATTATATGAATTGATAACGGGCTGCGTACATTTCTCTATTTAAATTTATGATTTATTTATTTGTTTTAGGAAAGTATGCTATGCTATTTTTTTTTCTTTTTTTAAAATGCCAGGATTAAAGTATCAAAATAGAGAAAAACCTTACTTAAATCTTAACTTTTGATGTGTGTTTTTGACACTATTTTCATCTCCTCCCTCAGAATGGAAGAGGCTCCCATGTCATGTGATTGTTTTGTGTCCTTGCCCCCTGGTTCCCGTGATAATCACGTAATTTTTGGCAAGAATTCAGACCGTCCTCGGGATGAGGTGCAGGAGGTGGTCCACTTCCCGGCAGCTTCTCATCCTCCGGGGTCCACCCTGGAGGTAAATTAACTCCTCACCTCCATCAGTGATTTGGGTTTCAAATAAACAAAATGAAATTACATCTGTTCTTCATTCATGGTTATAATGTTCAAAACAATCATGCAAGATCATTCATTGTTAAATGAATAAAATAATATGTATTTTTTCCCAACATTGAACACCAAAGCTACATTAAACATTCTGCACACGGCTTTCACCATATTAATTTTTCACCACAGTATATGTAGTGAAATACTACACGTATACATACACTTTTAAAGTGCATATATTCTGATAGCTGACACCATTTCCATCTGTTTCATCCAGTTTGTATTCGGTCAGCATTGCACACTCCTCACTCTTACTCACTGATTTCTGTTTGCAGTGCACATACATCCAAATCCCACAGCTGGAGCACACCCATGCGGTGATTCTCAGTAAGCCTGCCTGGATGTGGGGGGCTGAAATGGGAGCCAACGACCAGGGAGTCTGTATAGGCAATGAGGCTGTCTGGACCCGAGAGACTGTTAACTCTGAAGAGGCTCTGCTGGGCATGGACCTTGTCCGGTAAGTATAAGTCAAATCCTGCGAGTCGTTGATCGGTGCCCTAAAAAAACAGGTTTTGACACATTTGGACACATTTCAGTTCCATTTCCTGTAGAACTGCTGCCACAATAGGATGAAAAAGTCACCACCAGTCTCCCGTTTCGCATAGTTTGCTAAATAGTATTGCGAAAAAAAGGTATGGAGGGTGATTTGTTGAGCTCAGACACGTTAATAAATTAGATTACTGTACTTTAATCTGATAAACTGCATTTGCTGAAGCTGTTTCAAAAGCGAAGATAGATCTTGAAATGGTGCAGCACCGTGTGCAACGTAGGGACAAATAAAAGGGGAAAAACGTATCAGTTTTCAGTCAGTTAAAAGGAAAAGTGGTTTTAAAAAGTGTATAGGATAAGAAAAATATGACAAATGCTTTTCAGGCATACCTTTCATGAAATATTTTATCATTTTTGAGTCATCTGGGTGGACTTTTGTTCATCAGACTAGGGTTGGAGCGTGGTGACAGCGCCTGGGCAGCCCTGACTGTTATCACAGGCCTCCTGGAGCAGTATGGGCAGGGGGGCCAGTGCAGGGAGGATCCTGCCCCCTTTAGCTACCACAACACCTTCCTCCTGGTGGACCGCGAAGCGGCCTGGGTCTTGGAAACAAGTGGACGTCTATGGGTGGCCCAGAAGATCACAGGTGTGCAAATTTGTTATTATGGAATTGATTCATATCACCTTTTGTGGAACAGAATAAATGGTGTTTTTAAATATCTGGTTTAGCAACTTGTGTTTTTAAGGCTTTTTTTTCATGCTATGATATTTATTCCACCAAGAGGGTGTGAAGAACATCTCCAACCAGCTGACCATTGGTTCTGAGATCTCAGCGGAGCACCCAGAACTGAGAAGTGTGGCCCAGGCTCAGGGCTGGTGGGATGGCGAAGGGGAGTTTAACTTTTCTCAGGTATTTAGCCCTGAAAATCCGCCGGCCAGGATGGAGCTGGCGAAACAGCGCTACAAGGGAGGCACAGAGCTACTTCACCATCACGATGGTGAGGGTGGTCCGCTCCTGTGTTTCTAAAAGTAATTGTGCAATGATATACTAACCCAGAGCTAATCAACTCAATCCTACAAGGCCTGTAATCCAGCCGGGTTTTCTGTGTTACCATTTAGACCACTGCTTTCCGTAAGAAAATTGGGGCCCAGCTGAAAGCAGATGTTTACCTGGTTGGACAGAATACCCAGCTGGATCGGGACTTGTAGGACTGGGCTGATGTCGATCGATTAACCTACCCTTTCTGCCCTTTGTGCGGGCTCAGGGGCAGTCACAGCTGAGGTCATGATGTCTATACTGAGGGACAAAGCCAGCGGTATCTGCATGGATTCTGGGGGGTTTTGCACCACTGGCAGCATGGTGTCCATCCTGCCCAGAGACACCAGCCTGCCCTGCATCCACTTCTTCACTGCTACACCAGACCCCTCTAGGTACTTTACTCTGTTTATATTTGACAGCTTTATCTACCTTCCATGTACCCTGGAGGAGGAAGTACCAGAAAACGCATGGTCGTGTACATTTTGGAGTAGAGGGATTTTCCCCTTGTTCTTCTGAGCAACTTTGAGCCCTTTAAATTGCATCATCAGTCAAGTACTATGTGGGACATTTTTCTCTTAAATTTTCCAGTCAGATGCCACTAAACTCCTGCAACTTAATTGACAAGTAACATGTGATCCAAATAATGACCTAATTGCACAGGCTTGTTCTCACTCATACAATTTATCTAAACGTTTCTGCTTGGATTGACAAGAAAATTGGACCTCTGATAAATTGTTGAAGATCTTTCAATCTAAACAAGCATTTATGCTGGAGAGTAATGTGTAGGGGTGTGTTTCGTGGTGTAAATAGTATTGACAGTATCTTTGTCTTACATAATATCTGCATTTTGTAGCTATGATCAAACCGACTAACGAACTGGCGCAGCAGTAATGGTGGCCACTGGCAAAGGTCTGATTTTAGGTGGGAGGTTCTGCTGCTAGATGTTCCAGTCATTATGCCATCTACTGTCCGACTGACCTGCAGGTGGTGTCCGTCCTCCTTTCTTTACGCACGTCTCCAGAAAAGCTCTTTTAGCCGCTCCCGTCCCAGGATAATCATAATTGTGACAGAAGTCTTGGTTTACAAGTCGTGTCTCCTGAAAATAGATCTCAAGACTGCAATTTAGATGGCTGATGGTTGTTTCGGGGCGGTTGTTCTAATTTGACGTAGGTGGCCTCCTTTTCTCCTCTCTCTACCATGTCCATGTCCAGAATGGTTGCATCTTCTGTAAATGTATTAAAATCTGAATCTCGTCCCGATGAGCTGGTTGGTTATGTACTGTGCACAGCACTGTCTCGTTCCCCTCCAGACTTCTTCCTCACATCTGCATGCAGGGGGTGGATGAAGAGTTTCTTTTTGTCTCTCTCCTGCCTTCTGCCAGGTCTATATTCAAGCCTTTTGTCTTCTCGGACTCTTGCACCCCAGTGCTGGGGGTGGTCTCCCCACAGTTTGGCCCAGAGGACCCTGTCAGGAAGCAGCCACGATTTCAGAGCCAGGTGGACCGCAGACATGAGCTGTACAAGTGCCACCAGGTGGCCCTCAGCATCATGGAGACCCACCCGGTGAGCCTCATTCATAGCTTTAAATGAATATATACATGAGTTGTCTTAACTTTGTCACTCACTGTGGTCAAATAAAAGCAGTCTCTAAACAAAGACATGATTAACAGTATGTTATATTATTTAAACATGAAACACTTCCAATTGGTTGTATTTATGTCACTAAACCACAATATCTGTCTGCTATTGCCATTGACAGATGTGTCTTAAATTGATGCACAATGCGTTTGTATAATTATATATTACGAACAATATTTGGTTTTTGTGTCTGTAAAATTGAAAACAATGACATCACAACAGAACAGTAGTAACACAAAAGAATTATTGCAATAATCAACAATTTATTGATGTTTACTCTCCAAATAAGATTTTTTTTAAAACATTTGGTTTCATATAATCGCAATATCGTTTAATATTGATATCATAGCATTTAGTGACTCTTGTCAAATCATTTATACTGACTCACCCAACGTTACATATTTATTTATTGAATGTTATCAGTGGTAGTGGGACCCAGTGGTGTGTAATATTAGGTGTGCAGGTGCTGTCATTAAGTCTCTTGACTCAGACGTCTGGATGAAATAAGATTTGGAAAAGTGGAATGGTCTCTCCTAAAAGTACACGTTACCTAAAGAGGCGTAACCACAGTTTAGAATTGACTGAGCACACTGCTTTAACTGCCTGTGTCAACATGAAACACATGTAATATTTGACCCAGATGATGGTGCCGTCCTGACGTCTCCATCTTTTTTCATGTCAGAACGAGGGTTCAGCCATCCTAGAGATACTGAGAGAACTGGAGTCGCAGTGTCTGAGCGAGATCTCTGCCATGCTGAATGGAGAGATCCCTGGACAAGACCTGGGGGAGTTGTTTTTCGACTGTGTGGATGCGGAGATTAAATTCTACCAGTGAGGAGGTGAGAGGATTCTAGAGCTTTTTGTATCATCCCACTACAGATCCCAAAGCATTCCTTTTCCAGGTTTTCTGACTCATCCTTCAAAGCTACATTGTTTTTATGTTATTCTGCATCATAACACTGAATATAACAGCTACTGTCTCTGTTACAGCGCCTCCAGGTGGACTAGCATTCCCATTTTTCCAGCAGAAGGCCCTGGATAAACAGTTTTTCACATGACGGCCTTCACTCCAGCACACATTCTCATAGGTTCTCATTATAGCAAAGACTGTAAAACGCACATGTGAACTAAACTTCTTAATGATCAGCTAGCAAATAGTGCCTGCACCTTAGTAGTGTGTTGGAAGATGTAAATGACAGTGGCACATAATATATAGAGGTATGTCACACTGCACACTGTTAATATGCCATTTGTCTATTTAATTTTATTTAATTTGCTCATAAATTGAAGGCCATTGATGCTATCTCTTGGCAATAATTCAATAAAGAATGTGCATAGTCTGATCTGCTGTGCTCGCTGTGCATCTGCTTTTCTTTTTTTTTAAATGAATTTGTGAAATATTTCTAAAACTCTGTGTTTGCTTTCTATATCTAGGGTATTGATTGTAGATTCATGACAGTATTGCAGCCCGTAGGTGCAGATACTGCATCACCGAACAATACCGAACAGGACCACTGTGCAAAGTATCCATTAAACAGTCCAGTAGATTCAAAGAAATAACATTTTACTACACGGGTATATATTACTTACACATGTTTAACATATGATAATCAATAACAAATCAAAAACACAAATAAATGCATAAAGAGATATTTTGTTTCAACAGTCGTGGGTGGGTCGTGATGGTGCAGTTCCAACTCCGCCCGGTAGGCGGCGATGATCAAACTCAGCCGTCGCGCGTTTGCTCATTCATGGCGAATGAAAACACAAACTGTGGCACCATTAGTCAACTTGGTACCGAATGTGTCGTGAGCTGTTGTTTTTTGAGCTTTTAGCATTTTCCTGATATTTAGATCTCACCGTGGACGTTGTCTTCCAGCGAAGTGGAGCCGACTAACTGCAGAGGTAACGGAACATTCGGGTCTTGACGTGGCCGCATCTGTGCCCGGTGTTGCTAATGTGGCAGCCAAATCCTGCGCTTCAGCGGTCACTGGAACCGATTAGTTAAAGTAATTTGCTAGTTGGATTTAAAAGAAACCTCCAGGGTTCCTTCTTTAATATCTAATGTTTATACCTTCACTGGTGTTATTGTTTGGATGAGCCATTAGCCAGTAGCAAGTGCAGCTACTCAGGTACTGTTCACGTTACATTATGGGCCCAATCAGTTGTGTCCCAAATCACAGGATAATCTATCTACATTTCTATAAATCAATCTATATAATCTATTAGTTGTGCTACCGTAATTTCTTCAAATTTATGCACACCTTGAAAGTCTAGATTATATTCGGTTCATTTGTTGAACCGCTTCAAACTCCACAATTAAATGGTTTTAACTGCTGTTGAAGCCAAATTGTCCTTTGAGGAAAAGAAATCATCGTTTGAAATCAAATTACTAAAGCAGAGACCAAATAAATGATACTTGAGTCTTTCCTCATTGACACAACAAACTTGTTACCTTGGAGTTCATTGTTGATATATGTGTTTTTTTCCCCCCTCCTTGTAGAATTTAACATCCACAAGGTTGCAGAGAGATGTATTCCCACAGGTCCGATCACAGTCGGCAGTACGGTGTGAGAAGGCACTGGGACGGCGATGATGAGCACTGGGAAAAGCACGAAACTCAGAGGAATTCCCACCGTTCCTACGGGGGAAGTTCGGAGAGGACAAGCAGAAGTAGAGAGTACGGTGATTCGCCGAGGAGGCGGTACAGTAAAGACTTCGCGAACCACGAAAGGAGGCGAAAGAGCCCGCTGAGGAGGCGCGCGTCCTCCCCAGATTGGGGCGCTTTGGAAAAGAAAAGGCGGCGGCTGACCGAGGACGAAGAGGACTACAAATACAGACATTTGGCTGAGGGGAAAACGAGCCGGCAACTGTCGCTTGACGGTGCAAACTTTCACCCGTCCGCTGATTTGAAACAAGAAAAAGATTTCGAAAGTAGGAAAAGAACGAAAGGTTCCGGTCACAGACACCACGAGGAGTTTGTGTACAGGAAACGACACGATGATGCACAACTGACTGGATACAACAACGACAGAGACGATCGTGAAAGGACCTGGGACGGTGCACGTGAGAGGACACAGTCACTAGATGAGCCTATGAAGGTCAGTCACTATAGAAACCCTAACGTGTCATTTTAAGGATTTTGTTTCTCACCAATCTGGTCCAACCAGTTATTTCCCCATCTTAAGTTCAGTTGGATAGATAAATTATGATATATATAATAAAGATCAACAATTAAAACTCAATTTTCCTAAATAATAAGCCTGGTACAAATGTATATCCATCCGACCAACATTTGTTGAAGGTTATTGCAATACAGTGATGGATTATTTCTCCATATAATGGCTTGAAGTATTTGTCTGACAACAGAAGTGACATCGTTTGTGGTTGCTTTTGTGTGTGTGTGTGTGTTTTTAAGAATCCGGACAGAGACGGCACACACCAAAAGGAAAGTATTCCCGACAAGAACACGTCATCCAAGGGTTTCCAGCTTTTCCTCAATGTTCTCAACAAGGGCGTGAATGTCGCCACTCTCACCAAAATCATGACTTCTGCAAAAGAAGAGAATCGACCGCAGGCTCTGACTTCCCCCCCGAATACTACAGATGGACCTTTGTCACCTCCTGACAGGGGGGAGCCGGAATTTCACCAAAACACCGACCGCAGGAGCGAGGACGTGGAGTTTTGGAGAATGGCGTCTTCAGAGCCTCCACGCAAATCGTTATCCACCCCAAAGGAGAACTTAATGTTTGATGAACTGCCTGTGCGGTCCCGTGATGGAGACCAGAGCTACCCAGGCTCTAGTGGCTGTTCTGGGTCTCTCGCACACTTGGATAAGATAACATTAACACCCGAGGAGGAGCACAAACACAAGCAGGCGCAGCATATTTTGCAGGCCATTGGCATGAATATAGAATTTGAGGAACTGGGCCAGATGTCACATCGGATCCAGGAACGCCTATATGGTAAGAGAGACGGCGACAGGGGACGCCCAGGTAGGCGTAGCAGGGAAAGAGATACAATGAGGGTGTCGTCACCAAGGCTACATAACAGATCGTCGTCAAGCAGCAGGTCCACTTACAGCCCGTCACCTCAGAAATCCAAGAACAAGGATTCGCACAGTTTTCAATCAACCAACAGTGAAGAGAAGTCCAGGGAAAACATCTCAACACGTCCATCTTACCCTCAGGATTTCACATACACTTTACCAGAGCCGCATCCTGTGCCTGCAATGCCAGCATACTCGCCAGTTAGCCGTCCCGGGCAGCCTTTTCCAGCCTTTCTTCCTAACTTGTCCCAACCCACACCCCATTTGTTTTTCCCCCATATGCCTCCTTACCCCCAACCTCCACCAATGAACGTCTTTCCAGCGGCGTTGGCTCAAATGAGGCCTCTGTTTCCACCACCTCCAGTTCACCCTTTAAATCCTCCTCAGAAATCCAAACCCTTGTCAAGACCTCGCTGTTTGCAGGTCATTGAAACCAAGCAGCCTGGTTAATGTGGAAAGAGTGGGATATACTGTGAATGCCGTCTCTTGATGAACACGGAGATTCTTTGGATTATAAATCCAATTTGGACGTAAACTAGAAAAAGCAATTCACTACAGCATGGAGCAACAGACACTAGTAAACCCATACAGTGTATTAAGAGTTATTAAGAACTCTTATATGTGTGGTGGATATTGGAGGACTGTATTTATGCACATTCTATTCAAAAACAAATTTGACACAAGTTAATTTAAAGAAAAAGCTATTTTTCTGTATTTAGAATGGTTTTAAGGCTCATTTTCTTTTTTTGTTTCATTGCTGACTAATTTCATTCCTTGTATAATCATGTATAAACATCTAAGCATTTGAATTTGATAACATTAAACTGTTTGAGCTGCTAATTGGTGGTGTTTTCTTTGACTAACCTTGTTTTTAGTCCTCAGGAAACATTTTAAGGAGATTGTGTGCCTATGTGACAAGACACCAAAGTAGTCACGAATAAGCTTAGAGTTATTCTAATAAAATTTAGAGACTTATTAGGAAGTTGTGACACATTCAGGCCGACTTTGTCGCCAGACAAATGCTTGCACAAGAGGAATTATTTTATTATTGTGTATATAAATATCAAGGTGTAGTATCGGTCATCCCTCCAGCTGGGGGCGCTGATCTATTTTATGACAGCAGAAAGCGAATCGTCGAAGTCCTCAGAATAATCGAATGTTATTTTTCTGCAAGTGTTTTTAGAACCTGATCCGATTAAACTCTCAAGTGTCACAGCCCCAGAAGTGAAAACTGCAAAATATCATAAAGACCCCGGAAGCGTCCATTCGGGCACATGTAGCATAGTAAGTAAATAGTTAGCTTCCAAGCTAATGTTGTGCTGTGACATGGACATTGTTTTCTTATATTTCCCTCTGTTATACTGTAAAGCTTTAGCCATTGCAGAGTTATATCTCCACGATGTTTCTATTTTACAGAAGGAAAGCAAAAAGGCAGGAAAATGATGAACTCTCTTGATTGGGAAGACTCTGTTCGAAAATGGCAAACCACTATGAACACCTACCAGAAGAATGATAGAGGCAGGATGGAGAATCCTTCTGGGACACATGGGACACATCAGACGTCCTGCCACTACAGAGCAGACACTGTCCATGTTCCAGACACAGATCCAGAAGATCAAGAGTTGACCAGGAAGCTGAAAGAGCTAAGAGGAATAGAGGAGAGGAAAATATGCAGGGAAGCTTCTCCAGCCTGTAAAACAGTGTTGGAGCCATCACTTGGAGCCCCCGGTGAGCAGTCGTGCAGACGCACCGGGACGTCTCTGAAAGAGAGGGTGAACGCAATTTTACAGCAACGGCAATCAAACGGCTTTCTGTCACAGGTGAGCTTTTGATTCAGCCACTCTTATTCATTAATGAGCCCGTTTCCTTTGTCTAGATGGTCCAGTTTGCAGGGCGAGTGTGGTTTCCAGAATGTTAACTTTGGTTTCTTACTGTTCAGAGCCATTTTCGCAGCAGGATAAAGTCATCCGACCCGAGTAAAGGTGATAAGCAACTGGAAGATCATCCACTAAAGAGCAGAGTGAAGATGCTCATGACGCACAGGAGGCGTCACCCGTGTGTTTCACCATCTATTACACAGGTTTGTGGAATATTTTAATGTTTTTATGTTCAATCTAATTCACGCTTAAAGTATTATTTCATGAGAAGGGAACTTTTGCTTATATTGTGCTCTCTACTTAGCAATTTTTCCTCTCATGCCTCACAGCCGCCGCCGCCTCCTCCTCCTCAACGCGCCGCTTCTTCACTGGCCGAGAACAGCGTTGATCAGGGTTTTCAGCGTTTCCTCAATGTTCTCAACAAAGGAGTAGATGTGGATTTGCTGAGGAAAATTGTCAACGCTGACTCCGAAGACCTTTGTTTGGATGATAAGCGCCATAATATCCAGCAAAATGAGGTGACAGATATGTCCTTTAGAGAGAGACCATATTCTAATGATGGGAACTCACTGGGAGAACCCAGTGGACAGGAAGAAAGCAGCACTGATCCACGCAGCCAAGAAAGATCTCAGAGTAGCCCAATCCCTGATGAGGATGAAAAGAAAGAGGAGGAACTTTCCCCTTTTAGCTTTAGGACATCAGCAATGAGGAACAACAAGGAAGATGAAGAAAAAATAAAGCACGATCAGCAACACGAGCAGCTTCAGAACATCTTAAAAAGTCTGGGCTTGCAACTGGAAAAGGAGGAGATGAGCCAACTAGCAAACCGGACCCAGGAGAGGCTGTACGGCAAGAAAACGGACAACGCGATAGCCCAGAGCAGACGGCAACCGGACAGACACCCGAAGGGGTCCCCGAGGTCAAGCCGGGGCTCTTCTTCGTCATCGTGTTCCTGCTCCTCCTCTAGGAGCAGAAGTTCCAGCTCCTCTTACTGCGGAAGCTCCCGCAGCAACGTCTCCAAACGCAGGAGCAACGGGTCGCCAGCGAGAAGCGGCGAGAACCTGACGGGCCTCGAAAACAACCCGGGCACAGAAAAAAGACTGAAGACCAGCAATGAAGATCAACAGCAGTCATGTGCAGAAACCCAGGCGTGGCCTCCTCCCAATCCCAGTTATTCTCTCAGCCCATTGCCAGATTACACTCTGTCTCAGTACTCCCAGTACAGCGCGTACAGCACCAGTTCTTATCATAATACGAGTTCTTACTGGACATATTCACAGGTTGCCACGCATCCCTCCTTTTATCCCAGCAGCCTCCCTTACGCACAGAATCAGTGTCATAATTTTCCTGTAAATTTTGTGGAACATCCAAGAAGTTTTCCTGACCAATGGCAAATGGCACCTCCGCTGGACCAGCAGTGTCTGCCCACCCCCCAAATGAATATGAGAAAATGGCGAAAAAGGTCAAAAAAGAAAAAGAAGAAGCTTGCCTGGTGGTGGAAACGAACGGAGGTAAAGGTGGTGGATAATGCTGAAAAGAAAGAGCCGGCCGTGGAGCAGCAGCCAGCCCCCAAGGAGGAGGGACGGGTCGATCAGGTGGGAAAGGTTTCCTCTTTTTTCACTGATCAAAAGCCATTCTTAGATAGATCCTGTTGGCATCTCCACGCAGACCAGGAGTTTTGGTTTAAACCGCTGTGGAGAAACACGTCCAGGCCCTCTTTTATACTCTTATTCCCCTTTCACCAGTGTCACAACGGCGCGTCGGTGGGTCAGAACCCCAACGCCAAGAACTCAGAGAAGAGCAAAAATCAGCTACCTAAGGAGGAAATAAAGGCTAACCTGGGGAAAACGGTTTGTGAACTTTTCCATTTTACCACCTGGACATTCACTGGAACAGTAATTCCTTTATGCATGAATCACTCAGCGGTACACAGCGATCATCATTTTTGATCGGGGTTTTATTATATCGTTAAGGCGGCAAATAATACTTACAAAAAGTTGATTCCCCTTTCACCAGTGTCACAACGGTGCGTCGGTGGGTCAGAACCCCAAAGCCAAGAACTCAGAGAAGAGCAAAGATCAGCTAACTGAGGAGGAAATAAAGGCTAACCTGATGAAAACGGTTTGTGATCATTTCCTTTTTCTCACCTGGACATTCACTGGAACAGTATTTCCGTTATGCCTAAATCACTCAGCGTTATTCCCCTTTCACCAGTGTCACAACGGCGCCTCTGTGGGTCAGAACCCCAAAGCCAAGAACTCAGAGAAGAGAAAACTAACTGAGGAGGAAATAAAGGCTAACCTGATGAAAACGGTTTGTGATCATTTCCTTTTTCTCACCTGGACATTCACTGGAACAGTATTTCCGTTATGCCTAAATCACTCAGCGTTATTCCCCTTTCACCAGTGTCACAACGGCGCCTCTGTGGGTCAGAACCCCAAAGCCAAGAACTCAGAGAAGAGCAAACATAAGCTAACTGAGGAGGAAATAAAGGCTAACCTGAGGAAAACGGTTTGTGAACTTTTCCATTTTACCACCTGGACATTCACTGGAACAGTAATTCCTTTATGCATGAATCACTCAGCGGTACACAGCGATCATCATTTCTGATCGGGGTTTTATTATATCGTTAAGGCGGCAAATAATACTTACAAAAAGTTGATTCCCCTTTCACCAGTGTCACAACGGTGCGTCGGTGGGTCAGAACCCCAAAGCCAAGAACTCAGAGAAGAGCAAAGATCAGCTAACTGAGGAGGAAATAAAGGCTAACCTGATGAAAACGGTTTGTGATCATTTCCTTTTTCTCACCTGGACATTCACTGGAACAGTATTTCCGTTATGCCTAAATCACTCAGCGTTATTCCCCTTTCACCAGTGTCACAACGGCGCCTCTGTGGGTCAGAACCCCAAAGCCAAGAACTCAGAGAAGAGAAAACTAACTGAGGAGGAAATAAAGGCTAACCTGATGAAAACGGTTTGTGATCATTTCCTTTTTCTCACCTGGACATTCACTGGAACAGTATTTCCGTTATGCCTAAATCACTCAGCGTTATTCCCCTTTCACCAGTGTCACAACGGCGCCTCTGTGGGTCAGAACCCCAAAGCCAAGAACTCAGAGAAGAGCAAACATAAGCTAACTGAGGAGGAAATAAAGGCTAACCTGAGGAAAACGGTTTGTGAACTTTTCCATTTTACCACCTGGACATTCACTGGAACAGTAATTCCTTTATGCATGAATCACTCAGCGGTACACAGCGATCATCATTTCTGATCGGGGTTTTATTATATCGTTAAGGCGGCAAATAATACTTAATAAAAAGTTGATGCGTTCAAACGTACATTTGCAGGTTTGGGGTCTCCTCGGGCATTTTGAAAGCTCACTTTTTTCCGTGTTTGTTTTTATTTGTTCCAGCTTGAAGCATTTAACAGGAAGGCGAAACAAGCGTTGATCCAACCCGTCAGCTTCTTGACCTCTCAGGCTGATGAAGGTTCCAACAGTGAAACACACCCAGTCCTTTTATTAAAGAGTCTACGGTGGATGGAAGTTTAAACAATTTAACCGCTGCCTTTTCCCTTTTGTCTCCCGCAGATCTGGTCATGAAGCTGTGATGGAGCCTGTGAATCCCATCTTTAAACCTCGTGTTCACCTGTAGTTTATGTGTTGTTTGTTGAAATGGACTGTGCTTTGCAGCTGTGTAAAGGAGCGTATATATTTACATAAATATGATGACTTTCGGACTCTTTTTACCTTTATAAAGTCTCATCTTTTGAGCAGAAACTCGATGCCTGATTAAGGGACTTCGATGCTAACATTAGCACACTATTCCAGCAAAATCCTGGATTTTCACATTAAAATGACAACTAATGTTAGAAGCAAAAGTCCTGTTTCTTCTTTATTTTCAAATCAATCAATCAGACAAACGTGTGGGACGGAAACAAAAAAAATGGAGAAGAACAAAACCAGAACTTCCAAATAAATTATCCTTTTAATGTTAACAGTAGTTTTCACCGTAACGTTGAACACCATCGTTTCCTGTGTTGAATGTTGCCGTTATAAATAGGAAAGAGATTGAAAACAGTTCTTTAAAGTTCATCTTTTTCCTCCCCTTGGCAGTAACATGCTGCTCTCTGGCTGTTCATGTAGGGTCTGCAGCCCAGGGTCCACACTGTGTTGAACAACGTGTCTGCCACTGTTTCACACGCTGGGAACAAAACACAAAGACAGACACAACAGAACAGCGTTTACATCCCAATTTAGATGTTTTTTTAATCCAACAAAAAAATCATGAATCATTCCAAAATCCTCCTTAAGGTGTCATTCTCTGCCAATTGAACCATTTAGTAGCGGGAAGGAAATCGTTTCCTTTCTTATGGTGAAACAATGAAAAGGTTCAAAGTTCACTGACCTTCGACTTTCGAAACAAAGCCGAGACTTTTCTTGAGGTCGGAACAGATGCTGTGGAGGCACCAGCGGAACTTGGAATCGCAGCGGTACTTGTTGGAGCCGCAGGTGTCGTAACACATGTCCAGTTGGTTGCAGCACTTTGTCATGGCAGGGATTCCCATGTCCATCTGGCAGATAGCAAAAACACCCTCAGAACAGGTAAAATAACTCTCCTGGGAGCTTTCTTCAATCTAACGTACCCCCTCTGGAACAGGCAGACCGAACAAGTACGAGCTACATCCGTTAGGCTCTGGCATCTGGTAGCCAGGCCGAGGAAGAGGAGCGCTCCCTGCGGAAAGCATAACATCAGATATGGGTCATATTGCGCAATTTCCCAACAAAGCAGGGTCCTGGATGCCGACCGATGTGTTTGAGACACAAAGGTCACTTCTGATTCATGTATGAACCAGGTCTGGTGCTGGGAGCCTGAAAATGGACTGCGACCTCCACGGGAGGAGGTCACAGAAGCCCTGACGTTCTGCAGCAGAACGCTCCAGTAAAGATAAAAACCAAATCCACGTCCTGTTGGGCCAAGTAATGCAGGAAAATCTTACATTTGTCACCAAACTGGACATCATAAAGGCAGAAATAGAACGTTTCTCATCTAGAGACCCACCGTAGCGACACCGGTGCTGACACACTCCATCACGGCCGCCCATCAGCTCCAGGACTGAGTCAAAGTAGCCACCGACTGACTCCAACCCCCCCCTGATTGAGTTGAGTCCCCATTCGTCCGCCTCGTCTTCGGCCGGGGGACCATCGGGAGCTTGGCCTGGAACAGCTGTGGGCTCCTCGGACGCTTGTCCGGCGGCTCTGTGGTTGAAGAGGAGCGAGAGCAGCAGCAGAGGAGCAACGAGGGCCCAGCGGGTCATCCTGCGGCTCGCTGAGGACCGTTCCAAGACTGAGAGAAGTCAGCAAACAGGCAGCAAACAGAGCGACGGCGCGGCCGAACTTTGAACCTTATACAGTGACGACCTCATATGTGGAGGACCAAAGTCCATCTGCTGATCCATCCTCTCCTCTGAGCGCTAATCAGTGCTGATGAGTGTTGACCCTATAATAAATCTGTAAATTAATTCTATTCTCATTAGATCAAGAGTTACAATCCCTGTAAACACAAATAATCAAAAAAGGGATGAACGCTTTTGACATTTAGGATAAATATCTGCATTTTTGTTCCAGAAAAGACTGGATCTCACTTTAACTGGGCCTTTTAGAGCATTTTGACTAATTAAATACGTCTCTTACTTCTTAAACAGAGTCACAAACACAGAAAGAGCATTAAGGAAGTAGCTGCACATAAAACTGTCCCAACCGCCACAGCAATGACGGAGACGCTGATTGTATAAATCTTCTTGTAGAAAATCAGCTGTGGGGTCATGTTGAGGCCTGCCGTTCACACTTGACACGTGAGAGTGAATCAGTTTTGTTTCTACGAGGCAAAAACTCATCTCTGTTAACGATGTCATGAGCTCAGCAGCCTGGGCAATAATCCCCACTGATAGCTTGAACTAGCCTGATAACACACTCCGTCGAGCCGTTTCACCCTTGAAGGATGTGCGTCAGAGGCTCCTGTAAGGACAAATTAAATCTGTTAGAGTTCAAGCAATTGTCACTAAGTCCTGTGCAGAAATGGCAAATAACATAGATAAAAAGAGCAAAATGGTTCCTAAAATAAAAAAAAACAGGATGATTTGACTGGTACCAATCTCTTTTAGTTTAATACATTTTTTAATATTTTAAAGTTTTATATATTGTGCTAATGCATGTTACTACTGTTTTTGTCATAAAATCTCACCTGATTTTATTAAAAATCCAAATAAATTGGGGATACATGTAAGCTAATGATAGTTAATATGTAATAATATGTAATAGCAACGGTGATATTTGCTGTGCCAAACACACATTTACAGCTGAATTGATGTGTGCTATAAGAACACAAATCTGAATTAACTTAAAAAATACTTCATAATCATCTATAGTTCTATTAAAGTATGATGTACATGTACTTAAACTGACTTATTTATCACCTGTTTTAATATGCCCTACACGTGCCCAATAAATAAAAATACCACTTATCCATAAAAATCATAATTTATTGTATAAGTTTAATGTAATTCAATGTCCTATTTCCAAGGACTCCAGAGGCCTTTTAAATTAACATTGGCATGGCAACTGCTTTGAGATTTTACTTATTACGGTACCACATGTATAAAATCATCTCTTTTCACTGTCTGACTCTCTCCTCATTAAAATTCTATTTCATCACAATAACATGACCTCATCCAAATGGACGGAACATTGGTGAAAGCCCTGTTTGCGTCACTCGGCCTAATCTTCCATCCTGTGCTTCCATTCTGAATTAATACTCCCCATTAATGAGCTTCCTGCTGCATTCAGTCATAAGAAAAATGGCATGAATGCCCATGTTATTTTCTTACAATACCCTTTTGTCAATACAGATCCTGTTCAGTGCTTTTCAGTCATAAATATGTTATCAACCACAATTATGTTACTCTTTTATGTGTACTAAAACATTAAAATAAGGTTATTCGGTGTAATTTCTATGTATAATGTATATAAAGAATGACATTCTTGTGACCGCAACTTGAGATAATGGCAGGATTCATTTATTCACCCTGACCTCTAGGGGGCAGACGTTTGCAGCTCAATGACCCGCGCGCCTACTAAAGTTGGAAGAAAGAAGAAGAAAAAGTAGGAAGTGTTCCTCGCATATCTGCAACCAAACAATGTATAAAAAAGCCGTAATTCTCAAATACATACTGTAATTTAACTGCTGCCGGCTACTCAAAGATTGCCTTTGACTGTATTCAGTAAGATATCTCATGTTTATCGAAAATATCAAAACAATTGCCAGAGTGGAAGCTGCAGTGGCTCCTAACCAGTTATTCTTATTCCTTCCAGGGGATGAAGGTTAAGATCCGACATTGGAACGGAGTGGCCTCTTGGACCTGGGTGGCCAATGATGAAAACTGTGGAATCTGCAGGATGCCCTTCAATGGCTGTTGTCCAGACTGTGAGTAATCTAGTTAGCCTTGTAACCGGCGCTCCTATACGTCAGCAGGGGTAGATATATGCATAGTACATCTGTAAACACATAACCAGATATCAGCTGTGGAAAGCATGATGTTCTAATTTTACAGGCACTAATAGTTGTGTTTCCTCTTACTAAAGTGGACATTTTGCTTTCAGGTGTATTGTGAGTGCAAAAGTCAAATTGACATGATTTAAATCAAACGTGGCTCATTATTCTTTAGTTAGTTTCCCTTTAGTGCTAGAATTCTGTGGGCGAATTGTAATCCGGTGCTTTCTTTTGCAGGTAAAGTGCCTGGAGACGACTGCCCGCTGGTCTGGGGTCAGTGCTCCCACTGCTTTCACATGCACTGCATCTTGAAATGGCTGAACTCGCAGCAAGTGCAGCAGCAATGCCCCATGTGCAGACAGGAATGGAAGTTTAAGGAGTGAGAGAGTGGAGCATAGTTGTTTAACATCCCTGGTAAATTATTCCGTTTTTGTATATCTTTTTGTTGGGCGACTTTGAAATCGCACTGTTGATGGCTTCAATACATGTTTGAATTTAAAACAAAGCCTTGCTTTGTCTTTTGTTTGCCTTTTTGCCAGCGTGCCTGTGAATTCCTCCTTTCTGAGGAAGTGATGCCACTTTGTGTAACTTTTTATTTGCCTGGAATATTAGAGGATTAAGAAAGGACTCATGACATTTGTTTCCATAAACTTTATTTAAAAAATATATAGATATATAGGTCCAACAAAGTAGAGTTTCCTGTTTGAAAGATTGAAAAGATCCTTCAGATGAATAAAAAGGCAACCGTCTCTATGCTGTAGTGATCCCACAGAGCAGTAACACTAGTGTTCTACAACAGCCTTAAGCCTGACTAACACATTCAAGACTTGAATGTCACTAAATACGCAAAGATCTGCAGTTCCGAGAGGAAACCACTGTCCTCTCCAAGCCAGCCCACTTGAAGGAGGCTGAAGGGGGCTCTCTGTCAGCCCTGCTTCGATCACACTTCCACGGTGCTGAAGCCGCTCCTAAAACCAGGAGACTGGTCCACCGGGCCCTTTCCCTTTCCCTGCATGAGCTGTCAGGAGGCTACGGGGTAGCATTCTGGATTTCCCGAGACGGAGGCTCTCAGTCGTTGACTGCCAGCAGCCCGAAAAGCACCAGCAGCTCCTTGTTGTCCGGATCAATGAGGTCAGCAGGCTTCTCACCACAGTCGTTCTTTAATTCAGGGTCTGCGCCCAGTGACAGGAGGTAGCTGGAAAAACAAGAGATAAAATGTTAAGTATGATAAACATTCCTCAGCCTCCAGAAGTGCTTTATTTGATAAAGTATGTCTATATTATAAGGCAATCTATATGCTGCGTAGAATTTACCTTACTACAGCATAAATGACATTATCTTCTGGTGTTATTTTACACCTAAATAACAGCATTTTTAATGAGGGACTCACCGTGCAATATGTGGGAAGCCATCGCTGCAGGCCATGTGCAGCGGGGTCCATCCCTCCTCGTCCCTCTGGTGAATATCTGCTCCATGGTGGACCAGCAGCTTGACGCACTCCAGGTTCCCGGACAGGACGGCCTCATGTATAGCGGCCATACCTACATACAGGCGCAGAAAAGGTTATTTCACAACAGCAACGCTTGTGGGTTGATGAGCAAGGCAGCCTGGCGGCGACCGCTTCCCTCACCGGAGAGGTAGATGGTGTCCAGGCTGACTCTTCTGGCTCGGATGAAAGGTTCGATCCTCTCCAGCTCCCCGTGTTTCACATAGTCCTGGAAGACGACGTCATTGGGGAAGTGCACGCTGCGGGCTGACTTGGGAGAGGTGGAGCGCTTGCAGCTGGATGGGGCGTCGCAGTCCCGGGAGTAACTCTGGATCCGCATCGCCCGGGAGACGGGGCACTGATAATACTTCATCCTGTCGAGTTTGATTGTCGTTCTTGAAATGAAAGGTTTAATCCACGCAATGATTTCTCTGTGGCTTCAGGACTCGAAGCAGCTTCTTTGTCCAGCAGGAAGATCGGGCCGGCGTGTGGTCTCTTCTGTGGAGGTTCTTCTAAAGGTCGGGCCTCCCCCGATCCTCTTTATACTCTCTGGGGGGCTATTTTTGGTCACCACACCACGGTGTGGAAGATGAGTAACCCTCCAGTCACATCCCTTGTTTGTCACAAGTCTCAAATGGAGTTCACTGCCCCAGACGTGACAGCCAGTAAACTCTGCCTGCACATGCTGGGATGCTTGACACTTAAAGCGAGAGGTGACACCAAGACGCGTGAGGAGGGGGAGGATTCTAGAAAACACCGAACAGGATACAGGCGGTTTACTGCTGTAGTTACCGCGCTGACATAAAGAGCCAAGAAAGGCTTCTACCTCCATCATCAGTCCATCTGGATTACTAATAAGGCTAAATGTTACCTTCCCCCTCTTTAAGAGGAACGCTGCCCATTTTGAGGAAGGACGAGTGACGTTTGCTGATTTTAATTTGGGCCTTTTTTGGGGAAAATTGAGATAAGCAAACCAAAAATCATTATTGCTATGATAATATTGCCAGAATCATCACAAAACCTTAAAAGATCATAGTTAATACAGGATTGAAGGTGAAATATATCCACTACTGCCTAGAACTCGGGTGTTTAAGACTCTCGACTACAGTGGTGCAAAGCATTCTTCCTTTAGAAGCACGTGCGTTAATTTTTGCAAACATGATGATGCCCCCCCCCCCAAAGAAAGACAACATTTTCTTTTAGAAGTTTATTGGCCACCAATTACATTTTCCACATCAATTTGGCTATGATGGAATGCTGTGTTAAGTCCCCCTACCCCAAAACATGACTGTACAGATGACAACACACCACCTTGCTCTACCCAACCCCTCCACCCTTCCATTCACATCCTCCATTTGTTGACCAGATATGAGAAACCAGTCAAACGGACCAACTTTTACATCATTTGCACACACGCCCCACAGTGGAAACAACAGTGTTGGGTACAGTCAAACAAAAGGCAGGGGGGGACACGATACAAACGAGGTGGGGCTGTGCAACCTTTCTCTCCCCAAGAAAGAGGGGGGAAAAAAATAACTCAAAAAACAAATCTCATCTCTCAGGACAGCAAGACCTGCACAAATGTGTTTGCTTTCGTGACTGCAATGGATCTCTGATGAGGCATGAATACAGTGCGACCTATCAGAACAAGAATCATCTCATTTCCAAGTGTACCCGACAACCAACTGTGCACCAGCTAGCCATGCTGGTACGTCATAAAAAAAAATAGGAATTACAAATTCCTACATTAAGAAAAAAAATCATAATGAAAGCAATTAAATAAAATAGGACTTCCCCAAAGCTGGTTTTTGTTTCGTTTAGAAAAATGTAGTGATGCTAAAATCAGTGAGTTGTCAAAATTTGGGAATGATGATCATGATAAAGCAGACTTCACTGTGTGGTGGGCTTTGTGCTACATTTGAGAATGAGTTTGGGTCATTTTAGTGACAATACAGTTATTTGTATATAAAAAAATCAGTTTGATAGCCCCTTGTCCCCTGAGAGCTCAGTCCTTACAAAACCACCACTCTGGTCCTCTGTATTACTACAATTTGGGGGGGGGAAAGCGAAACATTGGCAGCTACAGTTTACAACACCCAATTAGCTCACAGCCACTCTCTGAACAATAGCGAGTTAGGAACGGGGGTAAATTCCTCAGCACATTTTTTAAATCAAGATCTCATTTCCATTTGTTTTAATTTTTTTTTTTTACCAGCAGGTTTCAAATATAAAGGCAAACAGCTGACAAGGAGCTCTGCAGAGAAGGCATCAAGGTCTCCCAGGAAGGTGATGTGCTCTTCCAAAGTCCCCCCCCCTCCAGATGCAAAGACACCGATGTAGACAGAAGATGTAGGGCTGAGTGGCAGCTAAGGGCAAGTATGAAGTGAGGGTGGTTATGGTGACTGGTACTGAAGGACTGGGGCAGAACTCCTCTCCTCACTTTTCCACCTCCTACAATTCGTCGTGTCCGTCATCGTCTTCACCATCGGTGTCGTCCTCAATGTCCTGTAAATCCTGCAGAGTGAAGAAATGAGCAGAAATGAGCAGTTTAGTTCTGTGATCTTCCAAGTTGGTTTACATTAGCGTTTGAAATGGGAAAAGTCAAAGCTAGTCTGGCCTTAAATAACCGATAGACACAAACACACTTATTTAGTGTCCTGAAGTAGCGTCAGAGCTTTGTAGCATATCTTGTTTTCCATTCTCAGACAAAGCTGTGCTGAAGGGACAAACATGCTAGATGATTATGTTGTATCCAAGGTTAGCCTTCTCGGATTGGGATGGTTAAAGACAGACTGGCTGGCGCCGAACATGGCCGTAGCCCGCCAGTGACCTTCCACCTATCTTATGTCTCATAAACCTCTCTGTACAAATGTCTCGTCGCAATTGGTGCTGGCTCTGCCTGCATGAGCCGATGCCGTTGGTGCCACTTCTGATCGGTAAACTTCATTTCAACGCCAGTCAACAGAGTCTCCTGCGTCGGTTCCAACCTGCGCACAATCTAAACACTCTCCGCTTTCGGCAGAATGTGCCATCGCCTCCCTGCATTTAGAAAAACATTCCTTAATGTCTAGTCTGATGGCAGGTGGTGCCGGAGTTACCGACACAGGGGATGCACGTGCTGCTCTCATCCCGAGGCTCCGGGCAAAGCTCAGTGAAGGGCTCCAACAGCTGCAGACAGCTTTGGAAGAAGAAGAGCATTTAACCGCCATGCAATTAGAATTTTGAGGAGGGGGCCGGGCTGGCAATATGACAGTGTAAATGTGCTCGGCTAAAGCAGCAGAGCGCTTGCACGCATAAAAGGTATAAGAGGTGAAAAGTGGGTCAGTTCTAATGTTACCTCCTCAAGTGAAGCCATTTTGGCTACAAACACGATGCCAAGAATGTGTAAAAGTGACCTTTTACTGTGCTTCTGCCTTTTATTGTACCATTTTGAATCACTAATTTAGCTCTGTAGTACAGCTTCTAAGACAGTTAAACCTTATTACAATATAACGGTATCCTCGTGCAGCTCACATGACAGTAGATGCACAAATGTGCACACAGCTATTGGATGATTTTGTGGTGATTGTGCCAGTAAAAGTATTTTTAAAGGGCTTCTTTTTAAACATGAAAATTGTGGATATAAAAAGCAGAAATGTCCCAAAGAGCTGAGGTGATCTTACATCTGCCTCCGGGTCGTCCTCATCGTCCCCTGCAGGGGCACCGCCCTCTTTACCGCCGCTCTCCAGGAACTTGGTAAAGCCTTCCAGCGTTCTTTCCCCGTTGTAGTCGATCACCTGTTGATCAGTCATCACACTCGTCACCGACAGCATTTTTACCAGAGGAATAAGCAGCACTAAGCGTTGGGGCACTGCAGATGTCCGCTGACGCTTCCTTTTCCCACTTTCAGAGGGAATTTCGCCAGCTCGCTGCTGGCACCATTTGAGTATCAGTGACTATGCCAATTTACTGGTTGTTCATTAAACCGACACGACCGAAATTTAGTTCAAGCTGACCCAGAAACTGTGGCTCTCCGACCCTTCTGCACACTTCTTTCCAGTATGACCACATACCGGACTTTCAGACGCGCTACAATATGTACGCAGCATATGTTGGCCATTTGAGACAGCTGGCACGTGAGCGCGCGGGCCAACTTTAAAAAAAGGCGGCTCCTGAGAAGGGCAGCGGCCGACTGAGCACACTTTAAATATGAATGAGGTCATCAACTTGGAATTCAAAAGAATCAAATGCCTGCAAATGTGCAAAGGCCAGCGAGCTTAGGCTTCTGCACACGGTCCAAACTGCTAAACCGAGAGTCATAAATGATACTTTGGAGGCAGTGGCGCGAGATCCAGAGAACCATTATTCACAAGTTAACGGGCTGGTGAGCTGGGGAGGATATTATTGGATTGTGTTGCAGTTCTCCCAAGATTTAATGCAAAAACACATATGATGGTGTTCGTCAGCTTCTAGGCCTTTAAAGTAACACTCACCTTACGCTCATCTCCAGCAGGGAAGAATTTGAGTGTGGGGAAGCTGTGGACCTTAACCGCTTCGATCTCATTGGCTGTGGAGTCCATCTTGGCCACAATGGTGTCAGCGCTGTCTTTGTACTTCTCACCGAGCTTCTCCCAGATGGGAGTCAGCTGTTTGCAATGTCCACACCAAGGTGCATCTGAGACAGTAAACAGAGGTAAGTTCTGGGTTGAAATTAAGAAAACGACTCATTCGGGTGTCTGAAACTGCATCATTACAGAAAAAGGCTATTGATAACTTCCAGCGATAATCCCTGATGACTGAAAGATAGTGGAGTTCTTTGTATTTTAGACTTTTTTAGGTCCAAAGTCATTTCAACAGACTTACAGAATTCCACAAAGACGTTCTTTGAGGGATCAAAGACAACTTCTTCGAAATTTTTGCCAACCAAAACCTTAACAGGGGTTTTGTCCCAGTCTTCAGGGATGTCCTGGCTCATGAGGTGGGCCTACAAGGTAAAAAAGGATGAAAAGACAAAGATTGACCTTATTCCACTACCCATGTTGCATAGATCATTCGATGTTAGCCATCAGAGCTTAAATTAAGGGACCCTTCTAGACAACCGGGCCCTCTCTCACCTTGAGTTTGCCCTCTACGAACTTCGTGCAGAACTCAATGATGCCCTCGGTGGTGATGGCATCACTCTCAGGCTTGTACTTGGTCATCTCATCCTCCAGAGTAATCAGGCGGATGGCTGGACACTCCTCTTTCTTCAGGCCAAAGAACTCAAGGATGCGCTGGTTGTCCTCAACATCACTGTCAATGAATATGAAGAGGATCTGGAAAGGCCAGACAAACAGATTTTCATATACCTGAAAACGCTCTCCAGCTGTGTGCTTAAAACAAGGACGTAAGGGGTGAATTAGACCTACCTGACCCTTAAACCCTTCGGCAGCTTTCTTAAACTGGTCCATTTTATCTTGGAAATCTGAAGCAGCTTTAGGCAGGAACATGAGGATGTGGGACTTGATTTCACCACCAAAGATTTTAGGAGCAGTCTGCATGTAAATAAGAGATTGCATAAGGATCATGGAAGGACTGGAGCGATCTTATTATAGACGCACGCCGATCACGTGTGAACCCAGCTGTTACCTGCTCGGTGAACTCGATGACAAGAGGCAGCTGGTTGGACTTGACAAAATTCAGGAGGTTCTCTTTGGTCACCTCGCCATCAAAAGTGTTGCGACCTTCATCAAACTGGAACACATAAACCATTTGGTCACAAATACGAAAAACACAAACAAAATAATCCTGTCACTGGTTTATGAACACAGGAATTACCAGTGTGACACTGCCAAACCAGAAGGTGACCAGTGAGCCAGTAACCCAAGTGGGTTTTTATAGAGACTCCAGCTGTTTTTTATGAACTTGGCCACATGCACAGAGAGGCGTGAGGTGTAAATGGTGGGGGTATCTTGTATCAGAGTAAACATGTCAACAACAGTAAGGTTATACCCAACTTTATAATAATAAAAAACAGAGCTGATCTTTAAATGCTCATATTACTGATTATTCTTAATTTGTTAGCATCCAAATGCATGTTAATGTTTGTTTTATGTATTTAAAGAGAAAAATCCCACTCAAATTGACAAAGCAACTCCTGAATGGGTTATAATATACTCATCTTTTCTAAATTTCAGTGAGTTGGAAGCAGTCGGAATCATTTTTCTTTTTAAAAACGGCCAAGTTGGGCTACACCCAGGACCCTCCAACTGTCTGCAGCCAATGAGCAGCAGATAAACAAACCCGGGTCATTTACCGGTTGGGCTGAGCTGTTGGGCCAACCCAACTGGGCCAAGATTAGCAAGAGAGAGCAGATACTGTGATGTCAGCAGCATCAGGTTACAAACATCTAACATAAAGAGAAGGGAATCCTCCTGTCTGTAAACACTGACATAGCAGGGTGCACCAAGGTGAGGAAAAGCCTCCATTCTCAATTCCAGACATCACAGTGGACTAACTTTTCATACCACTAGAGGCTCATCACCAATAAATACAATAGCAATACAATAAAGAAACATCTAAACGCCTTCACTGACATGATTACAGGACAGGCCAATGAAATTTTGAATGAAAGTGGTCACCTTCTTGAAGAGGACAACACCGTCCGTGGACACCTCGAACTTTGAGAAAACTGCGTCGTCCGAGGTCATGGCAAAGGGAATTTCATCAATGGCTTCGGCTGCTTTTTCAAATGCCTTTGCATCAGCAGAGCTACCATCCTAGAGACACACGACAGTGCTTTTAATAAAGGCAACCTCACACATCACAATGTAGAACGAGCCTTTAAAGCGCGACACAAGTCACAAAAAGGGGGGGCTAAAATGTAAACGCACCTTGAAGAATCCGATGACGGCCACCTCATTGTTGGCAATCAGAGACTCGGCTTCAGTCACGTCTGTCAGGCTGGTGACAGCGGGGCCTGTGCGCTTCTTCAGCCAACTGACGATGTCCTCTGCCTGTCTGCCAGCTGCAAGACAATAAAACAAGAGCTTATCTCCCCCTGCGTAAACAGGCTGTAAAAGGCCAACAAAGACATCAAAATCAAAGTGTGGGATGACAAAATGAAGATGCTGTTGGTTTCAGAACCTACCCTCTTTGATTGCAAGGGCATTAAGAAAAAAAACCTCCCTAAATAGTTTTCCCTTAAGCAAACATTAAAAAATAAAAGCATTGGAGCCAGATTGTGGTGCTATACAAACACATATGTTTACTTGAGCTGGTTGTCTGAACATCTGATGCAACCAAGTAGCAATTTCAGATGAGGCATTGAATTGAATCAGATTTATTGCCATTGTTCATGTAATACACAGTATTACACAAGCTAGGAATTTGTCTTGGTGTGACGCTGCGACATTCAACATAAAGAAGACAACAAGGGTGGGCATGGGTGTTGCACTACTATTAAGTGTGCGAGGAGAACAAGAGACACCAGAATGGAGTCCTGACTTCCAGCACAGGATAATTTTGTCGACACAAGCTGCCAAAATTGAGACAGGAGGCTACGTGAGGAACTGCACATTGCTCTACACACGCGCAGAGTGTGACTGGCTGGAACGGGCCGAAAAGGTCCAACCCACATTTAGCTGACTGGCTGATTTCCTGTCAGTGATCATATTACCGCGGAACAGAAATGCAAGGGTCCTTTCATAGAGGCAGGAGGTGATTTCTCTCATCTATGATGCTTATAAGCTGTGCAATGGCAATATCACATGTGGAGAAAATACATTTATGTGGCAGCGGGGAGGGAGAAAGAAAAGAACACACCACAAAAGGGTGATTTAAGAACAACAAGAAGACAAACAGGGACAATAACAACATTACCACTGGTACTAATAACAATACTTACCAGAGTACTCTTTTGGAGAATCTTTATCTCCTCCTTTGAAAAATTTGATGGTGGGGTATCCTCGGACTCCAAACTCTTGGGCTAGGTCCGTCTCCTCTGTGGCGTCCACCTTTGCCAGGCGCACTTCAGAACCCTCTTCCTTTAGCGTGGCGGCAGCCTTTGCGTACTGGGGAGCCAGGGCGTTGCAGTGACCACACCATGGGGCATCTGCAGGGTGCGAGCAAAGACATCAGTGCCTAGGGAGCATTTAAGCATTTGTGGCAGAGCTAATTTCACATTATGCACTTTTCATCGTGTCAAACGTCTCATTTCAGGTTAATAGCCTAGTTTGGATTGTGTGTGCGGACAGTTTGTTTAAGCACTTGACGCCTGCATCCCACACCATCGCTTTGCAATAAAGCCAAGTGAAAGGTTCAAAGATAAACCACAACTGACACGTCAAGTCAAAGCGCGTTGCATCAGCTCACACTGTTGACAGAGGACACGACTTCCTTGTACCGGTCAATATCAACAGCACAGATGAACTTCTGCAAAGTACACGTCAACCTAGCTCTACAAATGAAACAAGATCCCGCCCCATGCAGGAATCTGCAGGCAAACCCAGCTTCCATCCCTCCCATTTTGAGCTCATTGGAGAGGGCTCCCCATGGCCAGCACAAGGGCTCCACTGATTTGATGTGACCGGGTCAAAAATCTGACTCTAGAACAGTGAAAACAGGAAAAATGGGCGATAACGTCACGCTCAACACTCAAGTTGAAACCAAATCAGAGAATCGAAACGTAACCACAGACGACTGATAAGATACCCGCTTGTTTCTGTAGACTTGGCCGCTTTAGTTTGGGTTATTGCAACAATATCTTGAGGGGGGAATCGTGCACGTAATGGCGGATTTTTGAGAAATGATGCGCCGTTATAAGCCAGCTACTTTGTACCAACTTGGAATCGTTTCCTCCCCGAAATATATGGCTCGCAATGAACCATTTAAAATGAGTCCCTGAGAAGTTAGTACTAGTCATGCGCGTAGTTGTGCTGGTTATTGTTACTTTATACATTTTACCATGTTATGTAGGCTGATTTGACGAATGCCCATGATGATACTCGTCGCTAGCTCGTCAATTCTAATAGGAAATAACGTAGCAATAAATCCAAACAATGGTCAATCCGTGTTTTGCACGCTTTTAACTAAAAACTCGTGAATGGGGAAGTAATTTAAAGAAGATTCACCCCCGGGTGCTAAAGTGGTGCACAAGCGGTAAGTTAGCTAGTAAATGCGGCAACTTGTGGCAAGTGACAAAGTTTACCGCTAACACGATATCAGGCTGAATTTAGCTAGGTAGCCGTGGCGAATCTAGGAAGGTAACATTAGCCGGGGGAGTACGATAAAGTTTTACTCACAGAATTCAACCAGAATGTTAGGATGAGCTTTGAGAGCCTCGTCGAAGTTACTTTTCTTCAGCACCAGAACGTCATCTTCTTCGGCGATTTCAGCCCGGCTGGCCACAACCAGCGTACAGAGGAGCAGGAACTTCATCATAGTTGCGGAAAATGTAGGCAGTGGATAACCGGAGAGATAGGCTGAGCTTTGTTTTGGGTCTTTTTTACCCCCTTGGTGAAGGTTTGGGAGAGTAGCTGGTATTTTGTGTCTACCGCTACTAACGTGGCACAAGCACGTAGAAAGCAGAGAGGGGTCAGCGGAAGTGCGCATGCGCATTTATCAGGCAGAAAGCAGTTCGTGTTGAAATGTGACTGGACCGCAGCAGCCTGCACCTGGAAGTGAATAACTGCTCTTCTGCTGACAAGGCCGCACGGCAGCGCTGGCTGACTGATAACGCATCGATCACGCAAAACTTCTCCCCAAAGAGCGTTGAGAGCTTGTGGATTGATTGCGCACAAACGCGGCTCCAATGTTTTGAGTGTTTTGTTCCGATGCGCGATTTATTCATCCTCTGCGACCAACTTGATTTGCTAATCTTGCGCTGCACACATATGTAAATTGTAACCTGTAATTGTAACCTGCTATTCAAATATTCCTTCTTTGTAAGTAGATGAATCAGAGCCTTGATTCCCCCCTCCCCAGCTAAGTTGTGTTTGCAGTTTTATGTCTATTTGTAACTGAAGTGACAGAAAATTTGACCACACTGCAACGTGTTTAAGGTAATAGACTGGACTCATTTGACAGTTTGACACTGAAGCTCATGGTTTGGTCACATTCAGCAGGATTTCTGTGAAGTGAGTACTGTTAGCAGAAGTCAGAATTGCAACTATGATAACTTGAGTTTCATTGCTCTGTGTGAGCATTACACATACTTCTCCATTTTACAAGAATTTAATAGATTCAAGAGTACTTTATTGATCCCTTTAGGGGGTGTCCACCAGGGAAATTAGCATCTCCAAAGATCTACAGCATCTACAAAATTTCCCACCACCATTTCACCCCATCAAACCTATTAAAGATAATAAAAATATAATAAAATAAGAAATAAAATAGAATATGAATATAAATATAAAACTATAAAAATGTTCCAGTTCTCCTGTTGGCCCTCCTCCCCCCCTGTGAGGAGTTGAACAGCCTGATGGCTCGGGGGATGAATGAGTTCCCCAGAAGTACTCAATAAAGAGAAATCGAAATTGGATTACAAATGCCCAAATCCCCCCTTCTTGGTCTTGATTAATTTATAAACTGTCACAATGACAGATAGATTGATAGATAGATAGATGGATGTTCTAGGCCCATACTGCCTGTCCAACAAAGCCTCCTTAATGTTGACAGTCTTTGGCTGTTTCCTGCCAGTTTTTCTTAGAGCGGCACCACCTACACAGCTTACTGGGACAGGTGGATGAGGTACTTGTCCAGGATGAGAAAGCTTAACATTGCATGAAGCATCGTTCACATTATCCATCTACTTGACAGTCCTATACAGCAGGCCATGATGTACGGCCATGTTTCCTTCCACTGATCTTACAGGAATTCTGTCTCTGAACAAAATAACTCAAGTTATGAACGAATTTAATGACATTTTTCTTTAGGAAATCTCCACAATGGCCAAGGAACAAATGGTTAAATAATTATTCGATATGAATTTATAAAATTTAGTCAGCATTAAATTCGTTGGTTTTTGGCAGTGTGATCGCTCCAAAGGGTTTCACTCTGATCCACATTCCAACACAGTAGGTGGCGCTAATGGACCTCGACGCTGGTTGCCACCCGTCATTAAACAAAAGAATAAGAATAGAAGCAGAAAAAACAACAGAAGACCGAGGAGAGGGATGATCTGTTTGAACATTTTAGTTTCTACACAACACAGACTAATTATAACGATTAAATTTTTTGTGGGTTTATTTGTGTTTTTCTCTCTGAAAGAGCAGCCTAACTGTCTAATTTATCGCCCTAAATCAGTAGGTGGCGGTAATGCTCCCAGAAATGGATAGCAAATTCCCATAACACAAACGAAGAAGACCAAGGATCAGAAGAAGAAGAAAGAGGAGGAGGAGCGCGAGATGCTAATGTTATTTTGCATACTACGTTCCTTCCGGTAGTTTCAACGTCACCGCGGCACTGGCGTGGAGGGAACAAACCTTTAGTTAACCGTCCCGATTTCCTTTGTGTCGTTTTCAGCGTTTTAAGAATGGCCGACAAGGTGAACATGTCTCTGGACGACATCATAAAACTAAATAAGAAAGCAGGCAGTGGACGCGAAGGTGGCTCATCCAGACCAACTGGAAGAAGTTCAGGCCGTCGGCCATCGAGGCCGGCGCGGGATCGTCGTGACAACTTTCAGCGCGAAAGAAACGACAGATACACCCCATACACCCGGGTACGAAATATATGCTACTGAAATGAATGTGCAAAAAAAAATGTTAAAATGAAATGTTAACCTGCTTCGCTGTGTGTTATGTGCGGGTTTCCGGTGCTTCAGCGGACTTCCACTTCTGGTTGCGAGTGTTGGAAAATGCATCCTGAACTCTAGACTAACTGGAACAAATGTTCTCAGTTTACTTCGTGACGACAAAGTTAACGGGCGCCATTAAAAATTATACACGGCCAGAAGTCGGTGTGAAATTGTCCTTGATGGAGATGGACTTTTTTTCAAGATGGCTGCTGTCGTCCGAGCCCTATTTTATCAAGTGGCCAGGTGAGGAGGATTACCCACCGATGAACGAGTCCTGCAGGCCAATTATTATTGCAGAAATGTACCTGTGTAAAAGCCAATTTGACTGCTACTTTTGACCAATAGCTCTCTGACTCAAGGTGAATACAAATTCTGGTATCAAGTTCTTTTAATGATGATTTCTCATGTTTTCGTTGAAGCTGGACGTTTTTAACAATGGTGTCAAGCACAAATTTGAACAGACTTGCCTTTCACAGCCCAGCGAGCTACCAGACAAATGGCAGCATGACTTGTTTGAGGAGCACGCCAATGGACCTCAAAGCAGTGAAGCAGAAGGCAGCGCGAAACTCTTGGTTTCCAACCTGGACTTTGGTGTGTCCGACTCCGATCTCAGGGTAATTACTTGCAACATGTGCTCGTGAGACTTGCGTTATGGAAGTGCTGTGACAGACGATTCTGATTTTCTCCTCAGGAATTGTTTGCAGAGTTCGGGCCATTAAAAGAGGCATCCGTCCACTATGACCGGTCAGGCCGCAGTAAAGGAACAGCGGATGTTCATTTTGAACTTAAGGCAGATGCACTGAAAGCCTTAAAGCAATACAATGGTGTCCCTCTTGATGGTATGGATTTTTTTCAATATCAATATATCCACTGAAATTTCCACTTGAACGCACTAGCTCTTGTTGGAACTGGAGTATAGCGAGGCTTATAACTAGAAGTTACTTGTAGAAGATATTGAACTTGTCCCAAATATTTATGTAGAAAATTGACAGCGTGTGATGGGTCATAGTCATGAGTAAGAACACTCATTACTGTTTGGTTTTATAAATATATTGCTTATAAATTATAAAATGGGTAATCAAATTTCACATGCCTGACCTTTACATTTACTATATCAATGAAAAGATAACGTATCATATGTACAGAAGCTATTGTGTGTTTTGTATATATGCTGTTAATGTTTAATGCCGTTTGATTTTCTTAGGCCACCCAATGAAAATCCAACAAGTGACATCACAAGTGGAGGCAAGCAGTAGAACATCCACGGCAGGGTAGGGTATGAAGCTAAAGGCACTGCTGTGTTGATTGTTTTATGTCAGAAGGTACATATTAAAGCATTTTATCCCCGATCACAAAAGATCTTGATCTTGCTCTTTGCAGAGGATTTGACAGAACCAGGCTTGGGCAGCCTAAGTTTGACTGGGGGGAAAAAAGCCGAAGCGCACGTGGCGGGAACTTTAGAAGTCGGGGAGGAAGAGGAGGAGGGGGGAGAGGAAGAGGAGGAGGAGGAGGCCGACCTCAACTGTCTGCAGAGGAGCTGGATGCCCAGTTAGATGCCTACAATGCCAAAGTATGCTCATGTCGCATGAAATATTTTTTAGTTTTTCTGGGTAAAGCTTGGAATGTACAATAATTGCCATTTTTATTGCTTTTCAGATGGACACCAGTTAGAGGTGCTTGGATGATTCTGCTCCATATACTGCATCACAACTGTTTTGAAGCCATTTTACTGTATTTGACACTTATACTTTTGCCATTTTTGGAAAACGGGTAGATTTTGAATTTTTCTTTCTAAGACCATTGGTACCTCTAATGCTTTTCCATCATTGGCTATTTTTAAACCCACCAACACCTTTTTTAAAACATGTAAATGCTAAGTTTGTGACCATGGAGTTTTCTTTCAATGCTGTAAGTTTTATGTAAACACGGCAGTTTGTACATATGCAGGTGTTACATTTGTCGTTTTTTTTTTCCCCTCTTTTTCTTGATGATTGGATTGAACACTGGTCAAATCGCCAGTATGTTTTTAATTCTGAATGAATGTTAAATATGGAAGATCAGACTGTCATGTCTTTCATGCCATCCTGACTCCTCGTGTTGGCCTTTGCCTTTAAACGGTTTACGGACAAGTTTTGAATCGATTGTCCTGGAACCTCGGATTTGAATCTCTGCTTTGATTTGGATTCACGCATAACATGAACGTCCACTCGCTCCCGCATTGTGCGTCGCTTGCGTGAACTCCGCGCGGATTCCCGGAAACTTGCCGCGCGAGCGTCGCGCGGGGCGGCGCCGTTCCCTTGTTCGCCATAGCGGCAGATCCACCAACTGCGAACGCACGTACAGCGAAGGAGCCTGAAATCACCACTCTGCGTGTAAAAGGTACGTCTTCTCCGGTGACTGCGGCCATTAAGAGCCCGATTAAAAGCCGTCGGCATCGCGGGGTTGGTTCCAGACATGTTGTCGGACTGATGGAAAGTTAGCAGGCTAGCGTTAGCCGCAGCCCATCAAAGCCCGATTGTTCCAGAGTGGTCGACTCCGCTCCAGTCCCACCCTGCGTGTGTGCGCAGCTTCTTCCAAACACTAGCGATCCCTCGTCGGAACTTGTGCTTTCGGTCAGATTGTGTTGGCCAACATGGCACAGTGATGCCCAAACAAGTGTTTCTATGCCGGTTCTTGGATAAATCAGCGCTGACGCTGCTCGTACAGCCAAGTTGCCGCTTTGTTGAGGCGGCAGCTGCAGTTTCCACATGACGCCCATGTCTGGATCATTCTCACAATTGATGAAGAGCAGAGCAGCGGGTGTCATTTCCCACTAAATACGCTCCTGCTTCTTCAATATGTTGTCGACTCCTTTACTGTATTTGCAGGACACATATTCTGTAGTGCTGTTAAAAGGAGGGAGATAATGGGGCTGTGATGTGGCGGATACAATGGGGTTTCCTCCCAAGGCCAAACTCGATAATTGAACATTCGAGTATGTCAGTCGGATTTCATTTTTAGTCTCCCCATCTTTCCTAAACATCTTTAAAAATAACAAAAAAGGCCAGACTGCTTTCATCCTCTATTCTAGGGTGGGGTTTGTGTTAAACTGTAGGAATATACGGGCCGGAATTTAATGGCAGACGACCATCTCCTGTGCTGTTACACAATTAAAAAATCCTGGACATTTGGAGTTAAATTATTAAAGATATTATTGCATGTGTGTCTTAAAAGATAGTTATATAGATTTAATCAAGCAGTTGCATAATAGAGTCAGTTTAAAGAGCTATCCCGCAATGTTTGGGTTTAATACCTTTAACAAGTAGAAGTATACTTCTGGGATTGTAGCCTGAATATATAAGTTTAAGTACAGTTATATACAAAGCTGGAGGATGTTTAACGACTCCAGTCACAGTGTTTCTGCCTTTAGTGCTTGGAGACGTGTCTCTGTTAGTTTAAACATGCCAGAGATACACTGAAAACAGGTTTTTACAGCTAGAAATCTATTATTTAGAAGGACATTTTAATTGTTGGTGCCGGGATGTTGAAGTTCGGAGTGAATAACCAAATAATCCCAAACATAAATAAATATTGAGATGGCTCTCTTTCAAAGGCTTGTTAAAATACTTCCAGTGGAATGGGGGCCTGTCCCTGAGCCTTATTTACAATGTTGTAACTGAAGAGCTCCTATTGAGCTATTTTAGTCATTGTCATGAGAAAAGAACTGTTTGGCTCAGCTGAGCAGATGTTTGTTTGTGCAGTGGGAAAATGGACTAATTACTAATGTTTACAGCCTCTCAAACTGAGATTTGCACTCCCGGGTCACCTGTAGTCATCTTCTGAAGACAACGGGATGCTACAACCATTTGCACTCTTGTGCAAGTGATAGAAATTAAAGTCTATGAGCCTTTTTCTTTAAAAAACAAACAAACAAATTTCAGCATCTTTTTCCTTGTGTCTTGTGTTCCTGCCTGTAAAAATGCCTGGATCTGTAAAAGGCCACAAGCCCCCATGAGTCCGTCACCTGATGCATGACTCCTCATTCATTAGGCCGTTGCTGATGTCATTACAGAGAAATTAGGTTGGGTGATGTCATTCAGCAGCCAGGTTATCATTCGCCACAGATTTATCATTAGTGTGACTATTATTATTGTCTTTATGACAGCATTCTGCCATGCAGTCACCTTTATGTTCCTCATAAGTTCATATCAGTGTTGGTGTCCTCACGCGTCCGCTCTGATTCCAGACATGGCCGAGGATGAGGTGACTCCAGAGCAGCTTGCAGCCATCGCTGCAGAAAACGAGGAGCCAGAGCCAGTGAATTATAAACCGCCAGCCCAGAAATCGGTGAAGGAGATCCAAGATCTGGATAAAGATGATGAGAGCCTGCGCAAATATAAGGAAACCCTGCTCGGACCCGGGGTCACGTCTGCTGGTAATGCAGGGGGTGGATGAATGAGGAAGGGTTGGAATAGCAGAACATTTGTATCTCCTGGTAATCCGAGCAAATCTGTTTAATGCTGACACGTTTTTAAAGAAGTTACAGTATTTGTTTATCATAGAAGGAAATTATTAGTTGGTACTGTCATACATGTTTGTTGCTGAAATAAAAATACTGCAGAGCAGCAGGCCTGAGTATTCAGCTGCAGCCAGGCACAGGTAGAGTTTTAATTCTTAACAAATCTACATGCAGTATGAACATAAACACTGAGCTTATATATAGCAAAAAACTAGAAAAGGAAACTGACATCGACCCATAAAAGTTAGGCCATGGCTTCATTTCATTTACTTTAACAGGAACAAATGGAGATTGTATCCTTTAAAGGTTACGTAAAAATAAAATACCCACTTGTAATTGTGCTGTTATTCAATGTTTTATATGAATGTAATTTTATATGTAATTCTGTCATTCCTCTGCTTACCACCAGGGGGAGCCAGATGCGGCCAATGGGGCTTTTAGAAACAACAAATGATAAACAATAATTGGGTATTTCCTCACATTGATTAACAGCCCACATCATTGATAACTGCATCAACAAGTGCTCAAAATGACTATAATTTAATTCAACTAAGTTTCACCCTGTAACAAAGGAAATTTCTTTGTTACACTTGACAAGTGAATGTAATTTAGATCTTAATTAATATTTAAGGGCTGTTCTAATTCTTTCTCTCTTGATGCCGGCTACGTCTTAGAGAACATGTCATAAGATAATGTCATGTCAAAAATATACCTGTCATTGTGTAGCTGAGTTGATGTTTTTTGTCCCTAAGACAAATATGCCTGAGATATTCTTCAGTATGTATCTTTTAATAATGTTCTTTCTCTCCTTCAGATCCCACTATTCCCAATGTCCAGGTCACTCGTATGTCTCTGGTCTGCGAAGGCTCTCCAAAACCCCTGATCCTGGACCTGAAAGGTTGGTCACAACTGGGGCTGGTAAATGGGTCAGAAGCAAAGTTCAGCTTGACCTTCTCCCTTACTGACCTCATATCTTTGCCTTTTGTGGGTCATTATGTAAATGTGTAGCAGGACAGCTGGACCTCATCTTCATCCACTTGCTAATCCAGCTGCCATTCTGAATGCACCAGTAGCTATCCCTGTTTGATTATGATTTTTAAGACCAAAATATATATATAATCCTCCTTATGATGATCCCCCAATCTGATCATTCTCAGTCAGTAGGTTTTGGAAAGTGGCACTAAGAAATACTTGTGAGTGTAGACTTTTTTTTTAATCAACATTTGTTTTTCTGTAGGAGGCAAGTCAGGCTAGATGCACAAACCGAATTAGTCTTGTTTCCGTTTAGGGTGGGACCCATTTTAAGAATTTGAGGAAGGAAAAACAGAAAAAACAATGAGCCGGGATCAGAAAACAATGATGATGCCCAACAGGGCCTGTTTTTCTAGTGCGACAGGCCAGAGCCGTGACCCTCGTAGCACCAGCTCTTGGAGGCCTTCCAGACCCTCTCAGGCACATTAGCTCTGCAGACCAGGAAGAAAGCATGAAAACAGCTTGCACACAGTGTCCAGTCGTCCCTGCTGTGGTGTCACGAATGACGTCCTTCTCTTCAGTTCATTTATCAGTCACAAATGGTAGATTTGTAGATGCAACCAGTAACTTGCATCCGATTTCAGTTTCCTGAGCAGGGTTTTTTGGCCAGTTGTGATTGGTAGAAAAGCTGCCTGATTGGCTGTTTTATTCTAAAAATAGCTCTGCCTCAAAAGAGAAATGTTATGAACTCAAGTCAGTTAAATTTCCTACAGTAAAGAAATATGTGTTGTCTTCTTCCTTTGCTGCTTTGTTACAGGAGACCTGGAAGCTTTGAAGAAACAGGCCTTTGTTCTGAAAGAGGGAGTTGAATACAAGATAAAGATCAGCTTTAAGGTGAGCATATTCAACAAGAAATAGCCTTTAAATATTAAAATAGTGTGATGGTTTGCATTGAGTCGGCTGCTCCAGATTTTGCATTTAATGTTACATCTTGCTTATGAACTAGTCGATGCAACGCACAGCTTTTAAGACCCAATCCTGTCTGTGTGTCCACAGGTGAACCGAGAGATCGTTTCAGGCCTCAAGTATGTACAGCAAACATACAGGAAAGGATTGAGGAGTGAGTGTTTCTAATATTCACCATTTCTAACTAATGGCTGCAATGGCGTCATGTTACATGGTAACAGTGACACCTACTGGCCAAATGGCGTTATAGCAGTTAAACAGTCTGGACCAGTGGACAATAGACCAGAAACATGGCAATTTACTACCTTTTAAAGGAAGATAGATAGATAGATAGATAGATAGATAGATAGATAGATAGATAGATAGATAGATGTACTAGTTCCTCTTTCTGGAGATATCTTTAGAATTTTAGATTCTGTTCCTCTTTCTGGAGAAATCTCTGATTGTGCTGTCCACCTTCTTCCGTCCACAGTTGATAAGACAGACTACATGGTGGGCAGCTACGGCCCCCGAGATGCTGAATATGACTTCCTGACCTCTTTGGAAGAAGCTCCCACAGGACTGGTGGCACGCGGCCAATATAACATCAAATCTAAGTTCACTGACGATGACAAGCACGATCTGCTGTCCTGGGAATGGAACCTCAACATCAAGAAAGACTGGACAGACTAAAAAAGGCCTTTGTGTTTGGGGCCAAGAGGATGGAAATCCCCCAGCTCCATGCCCACCCCCCCCTCTCCACCACTACCCTATGTCCACCATTTTTGCCTCCATTATTTTTACATTTCATGCCCTCCTACTCGTTTTACGCCCGTGTCCCCTCCTCCCTGACAGCAGCTGTAGCATCAGCAGTAGTAGCAGACCCTCCCTCCCTCCCCCACAGTGTTTGTCGGCCCATCATGGTTCCCCTAGGTGCTTCAGAGCGACCCGCTCTGTCCCCCCCACTCCCCCACTGACCCGTGCCATGTAGCACTTCCCGCCTCAGACCCAGCCCTGGATGTGTCAGATATTCTGCTGTTCGAAGAGATTAACCCCCCCCTTCCACCGATCCAGATGGCGTCTTCCTCAGTCCGAAGTACATGTAGAAAAGAAACTCCACAATCAGCTTCGATTTGGCCTTTTCTATAAACTGAATGAACGCTTGTGTACTCAGACTGTATCCACATCGCTGTTGTGTTCATATAGCCGACCCCACCGCACTCGCTTCGGCATTCCTTAGCTCACGTATTTACTTGCTGTATTTTGTAATGACCAATATTTGCCTTGGAAAAACGATTCATTCTGATCTACTCCACTGCGCCACCCGCCCACTGCTCATCAGACGTGGATGGGGCCAAAGTGATCTAGGAAATGTAAGGGTAAATAAAGAAAAACTGCCTTACCTATGGAGTTATTCTTAAGCAGTTATCGTATGTGTAGCATCACTATAGTGCTGCACACACTCGCCGCCACCCTGTTACGCGGAAACTATAGAATTAGACCAAGTCTCTTGTCGCTTGTTTATCCACGAGGCTTTAGCAAAGATGAAAAGGGCTCTTTTTGTGTTATGCTCACAAAATAATCCTGTCAGTATATGCTAATGCGGGACAGCGGCATGCTAAAAAGGATTATAATTGATGTGTAATTGCTGTGACAGCAGCCTAAAACCCTGTGTAGGTCTGTTCATGGTTAAAGAACACAAAGCACATCCCAGAGTTTTGATTTCACACCTGTTGATGTTCTAAAGATGATAGAAACAGAGAAAGTCTGACATGTTTTTCAAGGTCTGTCACTGCACCAAGGAAAAGCTTTAAAAAACAAAAACTCGCCGCGTTCAAATGTAGGAGTTTGGTTTACGTCTGTTCTGTTCTTCGGTAAAGCAGCCGAGGTAAGAGCCTGTTCTTCTCCCTTCAAACTGCACAACCACATGATGCGTCTGCTGGTGTAACCCTGTTTTTCTTTGTTCTTTTAGGTTCGGATGAGCGTTTTGAGCCATCAGCAACCTGTCGGACAAATGTTCCGTCCATTTTAAAACCCCAAATTAAAACCCTAAACCTTTTCCCCCTCATTATTCCTCTTATCAACAAGATTGCCATGTAACTCGGCCCTCTTGACGTAAGCAACGGTGGGAGGTGAAACCAGAGCCGGCACCACTTTCAGTGGACCGGCAGGGAGCCTTGAAGGTCAGGGGACCGATTCTTTCCAGCACTGCAGCGATGAGCTCCTCACCCACTGTGGCGTCTCTCTGCGTAACATTATTGCTTATGTTGAAATGAAATCCCTGCACTGCATCAGCTCATATGGATTTACACCTTTTTATTATGCTTCTTCTCATGTATTGGAACTAAAATGCTTTCACAATCTCCAGTTTCTGTGAAAATGCTGGTGGGGTCCTGTATTATCCATGTGATCACTCTTCTTGGTCAATAAAGATTTTGCTCCATTTTGTCTCTGAGAGTGTTGCGGAAGTGGAAATTTGGGGTGTTTTTCCACGCACATCTGATCTAAAAAACATCAAATGACATAACCAAAAGTTTTGGTGGTTTATTTAAAGATGTAAGATTTAAAACCAGCACATTGTGTGTGTGTGTTTTTCTAAAATACTTGCTACAACTTGAGGGCCAAAATCTGCATTCTACCAGCGATGTGAGGACACTTTTTGCATTTTATTTGCTTTGCACTTTACAGTTTAAATCTCAAAGTGTTAAATCACAAAACATAACAGCAGTTCTAAAAGTATGAACTCTGCGGATGTGAAGAAAAGATGAGCGGAGGGAGTTTGTTGTGTCACGTTGGGTGATCCGCTCCTTGAGGTAGGGAGGAGCGTTACCATGGATACACTGGTGAGTGACAGATCTTGTACTCAGCCCAGGACAGGGAGCCAGCGGAGTGAATCCAAGGGTGGACTGATGTGCTCCTAATTTTTGGTTTCTTGCAGCTCTGTGGACTGACAATTTTTTTTTTTACCTTCTTATAAGGACTGAGTTGCAATAGTCCAGCCTGTCCAGTCCCCCATATTGGCTGTTTCCTACATCTTCAAAGACTGTCCAGACTGAGGATTAAAACCTGGTTTTAACATTGGAATTGGGTTTAGTTTGGGATTGGGGTAAAGGAGTTAGTTGGGATGTGAGCTGGGGAATGCATGATTGTCTTTTTTAATAGTCCTCACAAAGATAGAATTATAAGTGTGTGTGTGCGTGTGTACACAGTTGTTTTTTTGGGGGGGGGGGGACTCGAACTGTTCCCGATGTTACACTTTGGCTGTTGACTTGTTTTGTATATTATTTTAGTGTCAGAGTAACACGTTCTCATGTAATAGGAGATCTTTGTTTTTGTCTTACTTTCTACTGACGAGTAAGACATCTCTCTCTGTTTGAAAGTCTTTGGTAGGTGCAGATGGTCAACAAGTTCCACCTGAAGATCATCAACGTTCCTGCGTCCTGATTGGCTGATATAAAGGTGGAAGGATCCTAGTAGAGGTTTTTGTATGAGAGGAAGGCCTTTTCATTCGTGAACTGCTAAAAACTTTGTGTGTGAATTATTGCTGCTTTGACCGAGCCCTTTATTCTTGTTGAGGTTTTCACCTTACTTGCAAGTTGGGCTCAACCTTTTATAGCACCTGTAAATAGCACTAATTTCTCTTTTCTTTGACTTGGGGTTTAGTTAGTGGGTCAATTCAGAAGGTAGGCTGTATTGATTGGCTTCTCTAGTCTCGTCATCCACTCATTGTTACAACTGTAAACCTGTGCGTTTAAGGACTGATGTTATTTGTATTGTTTTATTTAATTACAATAAATCACTCTTTTTAACTCCCTGAGCCAGCCACTTTTATTATGCTCCCAAACCCCTAGACTGGGATGTAACAATAGTAAGTCCTCCAGCCTTTCAATGCTTAAAAAAGTCCACCCACAAGCTATTTTGGTGCAGTCAAAAGGAAAAACCCTGACTTCTGCTCCACACCTATTTTTAAGATGTTGCTGCAATCTGGTTAATCTTTCTGGATCTTTTGTCCTTTGTTTATGTCCTGACTTCCCCCTGCAGCATGCGTGAAAGAACTAAATACATCCTATACTAAACTACAGGAGATTGGTTCTCCCTGTGAGCAGGTGCAAAGGCGTTATAACTATGATTCAAAGAAGGAGTCAAGACATCTGCAGTGTTAATCAAATATGTTAAACAGACAATTAAGAGAAATCACATTAATAAATGTGTAAAGAGGGGGCTCATTCTGAGGGGACCGTAACACAGTAAACAGCATAATAAAGTATTGATTCATTCACAGAGTAATAAAACACAGAGTTTCTGGTCAGGATTGGGGTTTAGCTGAATTGTTCTTTCTGTCTACCCGCACAACGATCCTGTCGCTGTCCTCTCTGTTTCCAGCATAAACAGAAAAGGTTGTTTTGAAATCAGGCACCATCATGAAACTCAGCGCTTGGCCAAATGGAAAGCAAAAGGGTGGAATATTCTCAGTAAAGCAACCCACAGCTGTTCACCAAAACGGCGGTTGTCAGGGGCAACGGGTCTTAAACAATGGAAAGTCACAAACCCGTGATGGCACAGTCATAGATATAGCGTAATACTGTTAAATGCTAACACTTTATGCTAAATCCCAGTTAAATGCTGGGTGGCGTGGGTGTTGAAAACAGACAGACTGGTGTTTGGGGTAGTAACTTAACCTTACGTAATGTTTACCTGAACTTCCTGCTCGGTGGACAAATTCCTATATGGTTGCAGATTTTAGCACCTGTAGTTTCACTCAGATCTTTTATTGACAGTCAAAACAAAGCTTGCCTTTAAATATCACCGCCCTCGTCGCCTCTAGTCTGGAAAGGACCTTCAGGATCGCCGCACGTCCAGCATCACAAATATCGATCGATCATTTTCACCTAAAGGCAACATGGCGGAGTCGAGTTTTCCTTCACCACCGGAGCTTTACTGCCCCCTCTGTGCCGACGCGCTCCGAGATCCAGTCACCATTCCTTGTGGAGACACCTACTGCCTGGAGTGCATCAAGATCTACTGGGACCAGTTTGACCACATGGGGGTGTACAGTTGTCCGCAGTGCCGCGCGACCTTCACGCCACGGCCCGTGCTGCGACACAATCTGCCCGACGTGAACCACGAGCCGCGGCGCCAGCTTCCGGAGCTCATGCCGTTTCCCTACATGCACCGCGAGTCCTACTGCGACTTCTGCGTGGGTCGCCGCAATAAAGCGGTCAAGTCGTGCCTGATGTGCCTGGCCTACTACTGCGAAACCCACGTCAAGCCGCATTACGAGTCCTCCACCTTCAAGAGACACAAGCTGGTGGACGAGACCGGTCATCTGGACAGGAAGATCTGCCCCCAGCACGAGAAAGGCCTGGAGCTCTTCTGTCGCTCCGACCAGATGTGCATCTGCGTGCTGTGCACTGTCAGAGAGCACCGCGGCCACAACATCGCCTCAGCGGAGGAAGAGCGGATCGAAAAGCAAGTGAGTCTGAAGGTCGAAAGTCGTTTCTTGTCTCTCAATGGAATTTATTTTTTTAACGGAGGGGGTCATTTGTGGATTTACAGATCCACGGATCCTTTTATCTTGTTCTGGGATAAACGAATATCTTGTTTCGCTAGAAAATCTTGGTGGTCACACAGTCTGAAGTCCAGTACATCATTCAAGAGAGGATGAAGGAGCTGCAGGAGCTCAAACACAATGTGGACGTATTAAAAGTAAGACCGCAGACATCAGGGTCACATGACGTCGGATGTCACCCTTGGAAACCTGTGGATAAATGGATTTTTTGCCCCGTAGAGCGGCGCCCAGCGAGCGCAGGCAGAAAGCGATAAGACCTTCCACGAGATGCTGCAGGCGGTGGAGCGCTGGAAGGCTGAAATCAACCAGATGATAATGGCCAACATGCAGGCGGCGATGGCGCAGGCCGACGGCTACGTGGAGCGCCTGGAGCAGGAGATAATGGAGCTGCAGCGGCGAGACGCGGAGCTGCGGCAGATCCTGGAGACAGAAGACAACATCCACTTCCTGCAGGTGGAGCCCGCGGGCGAGGCGAAACGGTACATTTGCCTTCACATCGGAGTGTTTTCATTCCTTTTTGTTCTGCGCGTCCAGAATTTTCCCACCTTGTGCGTCCCTCCCGAAGCCATGGTGCCCAAAGTTCTAATCAACCCTCAGTTTTCCTTCGGCGAGATGAGCAAGACGGCCATAGACATGAAGGAACATCTGGATGACATCTGCAAGAAAGAACTGAGCAAAATTTCCAAGACAGGTTTGTGTCACGCAGATGAGACTGAATACATCTGGTATTCCACGTGCTTTGCACACATCTGTAATTGTATCGTCCACAGTTAACGAAACCCCCGTGTACATACTTTTACCAAGAAACGGAGACAAACGACTGAAAGGTAAATGAAGCGTCGCGTAAATGTGCATTAACATGAAAGTCTTATATCTGACTATAATGACCGTGTTTCTTCAGTTCCCTCAAGAGCTGATCTTCAGGAGCCGAAAACGAGGGCGGACTTCCTACGATGTGAGTATAAAAGGAGAAAAGAAAAGAGAATACAGGAATGTTGCTTGGATACATTAAATATTGGTCATAAAAAACCTGCTTATTTGGCTCTTTATTCAGACTCCTGCAAGATGACCTTTGACCCAAACACCGCCTACAAAGAGCTGGTCATGTCAGACGGCAACCAGAAGGTCACGCGGAAGAAAACGGTCCACTTTTACCCAGATCACCCCGAGCGTTTCGATGGGTTCTCGCAGGTGTTGTGCAAGGAGCCTCTGTCGGGGTTTAGGTTTTACTGGGAGGCCGAGTGGACGGGGGAGTTTTCCATCGGGGTGGCCTACAGGAGCATCAGTCGCAAAGGGAAGAACTCGCACAGCCTGCTGGGATACAACGACAAGTCTTGGAGTCTCCTCTGCTCGGACTCGGGCTACTCCGCCTGGCACAGTAAAGTAGACCGGGACCTCCCCGACGCCCCCAGGGCCGCGCGGATCGGGGTGTACCTGGATTACGCAGGCAACACCGTCGCATTTTACGCGGTGAAGGAGAACATGGAGCTCATCCACAAGTTCAAAGCTCAATTCAGCGAGCCTCTGTATGCTGGCTTTGGGGTGGGATCTTCTGTAACTCTCTGCCAGCTGAGGCAAAGTCACACCCCTTATTAAGATTTCAGCAATGGTCAAACAAAATATTGAATCCACAGCACGAGCACGAGCACGATAGGTTAGATACGCGGTCCGGCCGTGTGTCCGCAATTTGCAACAGTAGCAAAAGGTCATCAGTGTACAGTGAATAAAAGTAAATCCCCACTGTTACATGTCTGGAGGTTTTTATTCCCAAAAGAAGGAATAAGCTATTGGGTTCTTTAGCTCTGAATTTAAATGACCTCTAATGCTGCTTCGGGGTTTAGATGTTCGGGGTTCATTTGCTCTGGCTCTTACGTGTTTTGCTTCTGGACAGAGTCAGAAGGAAAATAACTCCACAAATGTGAAACAACGAATAAAGGAGGCACAAAAATGTTTAATCGTTTTCGTTTTGCACGCTTACACTTTCAGCAACACCACAGGGAGACTCCTCCATTCAGCTTAAAGTAGATGACAAGGTAAGAAAATTCGGTGGACTCTGTTGGTCGATGTAATGACTTGCTTGAGCGCGTGCGACCTGTGATGCTGGTTATTGTGGGAAAAGAGCACAATTCAGATTAGAGAGAGCGTGCGTGCTCTTTAGTTCGTAGACGACATCGCATTCAAGACTGGGCTGCTGACATCGGCGCTTTATCCCCGTGACATTGAAGACCTCGTAAGGAGGAATGAGCGCTTCCGTGTCCACGTTTCCAAACATGGAGATGTCCGCCCCGTAGCAGGTTTCAATTTTAAAGCAGGACTTGTTCCCCTTTCTCTGCTTGGTGTTGTAGCCGCGCAGCGTGGTCGACGTGAAGTAACCGAATCGGATCTCCTTGCCCAGGACGTTTTGGCTGAAGTACTGATCGACTCTGTGGTACGCTATGAAACACCTGCCTTTTTCTTTTCCTCGAGCGTTGAGGTTCTGGAGGGCGTCGGTCAGGAAAAAGGTCATGGAGTGATAGCTGAAGGTGGTTTTGTAGTTACAGTGCTGGGTCTGAATAGCCGTCTTGATGTCCTGGTAGATCTGCCGTTTGCCAAAGTTATACGCATAAATGGCAATGAACTGTTCTTTGGCCATCACGGTCTCTCTCTTCCATTTGGTGTTATAGACTTGCTCCGCTTCCTCCCACGCCTGCCTGAATTGGCTGTTTGTGTTCTTCTCATTGGGCAGGAACTCTTTCTCCACCTTGGTCTTCATTTTGTCCTTGCAGCCGCTGTACATGTCGTCGACGGCGTTGGGCGCCATGTCCAGTGTGATGACAGGCTCTGTGGCGGGTATGGCGGTGACCTTCAGACAGGAGAATGAACAGACTGCTTGGTTAAAAGACAAACGCTGGAATAAATAGTCGTAACTGCTGGTTTATTACCTGTTCCGTTGCTGTCGAGACTCCACAGCTGAGTAAAAGGGCCCAAACTGCTACTGCTTCCATTCTCCCCTGATGTAGAAATGTCATGGCTGCATCTAACTTAATGTCCGACTGATTGTGAAATCCCCTCTGGCGCGCGCCGCTGGTGCTGCTCCTACTGTATATAATGTTCAGTAAAGGAAGATAAACTCCAGGTGAGAGATACAGGAGAGTGATGCAAATAAGGCCGCGCTGCTTCGTTGACCGTACAAGGGAAAGGACAGGGTTTATCTTCACAAACGTTTGTGGAACACAAGATTAACGTACTACAGAATATTTGCTCTGATGTCGAGGAACATACGCGCACAATCGCACACATGTTCTTGCTCTTCTATCTTTGTGAGGACTTTCATAGGCTCATTGTATTACCCAGCTCCCTACCCTTACCCTAAGCATCCCAGCTAATTCTGACACCGACCTAAACCCAATTCTCAGCTCAACCTTCCTGCTACTGAGTAGACATGGAGCAGGTACAAGAACAGACACACGCACACACATTCTTGTTCCTCTGTCTTTTAGAGACCTTAATCTTCAAACGGACTCTTAATGCATTCTGAAGCATTTGGACTTAAGACACCTGAATAAATGCTCTGGTGATCAAAGTATTTCTAATCTAATCCATCCAAATATTTCCAAACGCCATCATTGGCTAAGAAAAAGTCAAAGTGTCTGAAGAAATTGCAACAACATTGTTTAATTAGGCAAAAGCACACATGCAAATTTTCATTTATGTAAACGCAGACAAAGTGGACTCAAACATCTTGTCAGGGTGCGTACTACAGTGTTCAGTAACGTTACATTGGATAGATAATCAGATAATATAAATGCAAATAACAGAGCCTCTATCGTGACCTTAAATGGAAGCCTGAACTAGAATTGTGGAAGCTTGGTGTAGACTCATAAGGCTGTGCTCCCTAATTCTGATGCAATATTTTGGCAGTTTAATGGAAAACACAATTTATTTTTCAGCCTTTAAAGGAAAGGGAACAGTAAAGATCCATCAATCCATCATTACAGTAACACCATGTATTCGCCATTAACTATCATACAGAATAAGGTCACAACTGCTTGGTAATAAATCATGAAGCATCAATATGCTGCTTATACACGTGTTAATAAGCAGGTAGTTAATGGTGAATATGTTTTCCTTTTTTCTAATCTTGGCCACAGGGTTAGGGTTAGGGTCTAGACTCCATCTCAATCATCACCAGGTCAGAGGCAGGAATCCTCTGGATCCTGGACAGGTCACTACAGGGCACCGTTCACCCATACACTCAACCCTGGGGGTGTCTCCAATCAATCTGATGTCCTTATCTTTGGACTTTGGGAGGAAACCCACACGGATCTGGGATTGATCCTAGACCCTTCTGGCTATGAGGCGACTCAGCCGACCAGCCAATGTGTATTTACTTTACTTGTAAGTCATTTACCAGAACACAAATAAGCGTGTCCAGGCATTTTTACTCAGGTTTCTGTTTCCATTTGAAAAGGACACCATTTGCTGACGAGCCAGTCGACAAACAGGTCGGTCGTAGCGGCTGCAGATCAGCACCATTGTTGTTGTCAGCGGGGTACGTCTCGCAGGCGGGGGCAACCCACCGGTTTCTGATCCCTGCAGCAGCCGCAGGCAGGAACAGCAGTCAGCAATTACATTCCCGAGTGTTGCATATTCAGATTGAAGTGTAATGCAGCTTCATCGTTTGTTCCAGTATATATTTACAGGCAAATGCCACTACGGTGATTATAGAAAGGGTCAAATGTGTTCTCTTACTTGCGCAGGTTCCTGAGGCCACCAGAGCAGGAGGAACGGGTCATTAAATAATAGAAAAGCCATCAGCAGCAACACACAAAGGGTCGCTAAACTTTTCCAATTGCCAAACTGGATGTGCCTGAAAGAAACAAACGCGGGTTTGAAAAGGAAAACACAGCTTTGGCTCTGTACAATCCTGTTTCTGTCATTTCGACTCTAGTTGCCGGTCAAACTCTGACCTGACTGGCTGAGACAACAAGAGGAAGAAGAACTAAACAATAAAGCCTATGTCACCCCACATTTACGGTACTTGTCGTCTACCAACATCACATCACTACATCCTGATCACTTTAGCTTTCCTGTGCAGCGTATCACTTATTCTGAGTTTCCTCAGCAGCGTCATGATCAGAATCAAAATCAGAACCAGGGTACTTTATTGATCCCTTTAGGGGGTGTCCATTAGGGAAATTAGCATCTCCCAAAGAAACGTACAGCGCTGTTTAAAAAAAAAAAAATAATAAAAAAAAAAAAAAAAACAACCTGCAGATGTTGAGTTAGCCAGGAACCCTCAACTCTTTACTGGTGAGACCACACAGCACAAAACGCTCGCCCAATGTGGGTTTCGTGAGTTTGAAACAACATGACAGAGCGCGAGGTGCAGTTTTAGTCTCTCCCGGGTTGCAGCGTGACCTGCATGTTTCCTGATCCTGCTCAAACGCTCGTCACAAACAAAAATCTGGTCTTGGTTTTGTCAGTCACAGCGGGCGGGAGATTCTCCATGCGGCAACACTGGTCGTTCCAGTTTGGTAGCACACAGCCGTGTTAAATAATCCTGCGTAATTTAAAAGCACTTATAGCAAGGGGAGAGCGCAGCAGACCCATTTTGCTCCAACAAACCATTGCCATGGCCGCGCCGACAGTGTGGTGAGCTGCAACTAACATATTTAGTAATGATTTAAAGAGGGTGACTTTGTGTGTGAGTGTGTTTATGTGTGTGTCGGGGGGTAAAAGAGTGACATAAACGCTGTTGCTGCTCCATCCTAGTGTCTCAAATGTTGGATCGCGATACCTAACAGGACATTTGATGTTTTCACAAGGTGCTGGCTTGATTACTTTAATGCTGTGTACACTGGCGTTAACCGGCCTCTTTCCCGTCTCCAGTTGCTTCAACGCCGTGTTCCACGCTTTCTAACGCAGACATCAAGACCGTATCATCCCCATTCTGTGTTCTGTCTGCTGCCTCCAGGTATGATTTACTGTTTCTATGAGTGCAAATAACAGACATCACAGAGTTCTGTAGTGGATGACGCATCATTTTACTGTGTTCCAGATTCATTATGCCTGCCAGCGACAGGGAAACATGCCAGAGGAGAGCTTTGTCTACATGCGCCATTACTGCAATTGTCTTTTTAAGTGCACTGCTGATCTTTGCTGTTTTACATAGCAGCTGGCACTATCTCCTTGGACAGGTATTCTCTTCACGGAATTACGTTGTATAAGTGTAACTTGAAGTATCACGAACGGCCAAATGCTATAACAGACGTTCCTGATGCAGGATGATCAGGATCCAGACCTGGATCTGAATCCCGATGCCTGTACGTCCAAGGTCATAGTCACAGCAGACCGGTCGAGGATATGGAACGCCAGCATGAACTTCAGCCAAGCCTTGAGCAATGCAGAGCAAAAAGCTACAACTCCTGAGCACCGTTACATGCAGAAACAGCATTCAGTCGCCATATACATGTACACACAAGCTGTGAGGCGGCCGGGGGGGACCGTCCTTACGGCTGCGGAGGGTCCTGAAAAACAACTCACCTCTGAATCTCAACCCCTTTTCGTTTATCTAAGCGAAGCCATTCAGATTCTGAAACACAGTCAGAGGTTGTGCCACACGACAAGTTACCCTTCAGACCCCTCCTTGAATCTGAACACGTCCGGCAAACTGTTGCGCTTCGGCACGTTTGTCCTCGGCTCTGATGGGTGTCGTTGGAGGGGAAACACGTGTTTCCAGGTCCACACGTGTTTCGGCGTTGATATAAGTCACTACTCAGCATTGGAAGAGGACGGCCAGGTGTTGATTCCCCCGTACGAGGTTTTCAAAGTCACCCACGTCTCCTCGGATCCCCGGAGGGGCGAGTTCACCCACAAACTGGAGAGCAACCTCAACTGTGTTTATGACAGGGCGAGTGAGTCGCTCCATCCAATTATAGTCAATGAGTCCTGGGTGATGTTTGGCATCACCTTTATGGTGATTGTGTTCCTTTTCTTACCTTTTGTGATTTTTAAGGTGTTAAAAAAATGAGAGCTTAAAATCTTTAATTGAGATGGGCTTTATAATGGAAGGCTTCGCGGGCCAGTTTGGTGTTCTGATGCCAAAGACATTTAATTTATGCAGGATGTGCGTAGCATGATTTGCTTCGTTGATTTATTTATTTTTTTAAATGTGGCTCGATATTTCCGAGAGTTTGATGAGAAAAAACATACGTTAAATTGTTGGATCGCTATACGCTAAAATGTGTCACTGCTGATCTGCGTGTTCTTCGAATGAAGACTTCAAGAAGAAAAATGACAATTTCTCTCTGTAAAATGTATTTAGCAAATAGAACCGATTCAAGATACAAATATCACGGAGCTCCGGGCCAGTTCAAAACCCTACAATAACAAAGTCAATTATCTTGACTCAGTCTTTTATGGAAACACATAGGCAAATTACTGATGCTAATCCAGTCCTATGTTGTATTCTGATTGGATGACCTCTTCTTCTTCTTCCAGTTCCATTGGATGCTGGCATCGTCCTTGTTCTCCATTGTTTTTAACTGTTTCACAGATAGCCAGATCAAAGTTCACATTCTTCCTGCAGATAAATCAACACCACTAAACTATGCTGTCCAGTTTTACGATGTTTGTTTAACACTTTCATCCTGACTGTCTCCCCTGATTACAATTATCCAAACAACAGTTATGTCAAGGGAGGGTCAACTGACTACTTATTGTTTTTACTCTTGCTAATGATTACCTATATTATCCTTAACTTCTAAACTAACTGTAACAGAAAACAGAAACATATACAAAAAGCAAACACAATTCTCTTCAAAAGTCGGAAACATGAGTTGATTAAAAAAAAAAAAAACCCACAAAAAAAAAAAAGAGAAACCGCAGGAGATGAACACTACCACTGTCATGAGACAACTGATGCTGGCACAGATATAACATGTGGAAACATCTGGAACTGGAGGGACGCCAGAGCCGGCCTTTTAAGGAGAGCTGATTGGTGATTGGCTGCAGCTGGTCCAGGCGCTTCCTCCAATCTCCTGCCCAGGTGAGCGTAATAAGAGCGACAGGTGGGGGAGAGAGAACAAAAGCAGGGGTCTGGACACACAGGAAACTCGGACCCTGGCAGGGAGACACACACGGACGCACACACACCTGCACACCTGCACACGAACGCACCATTTGCTCGCGAATCGTGACTGCAAGAGAACAAATAAGGGTACCTGTGTATTGTCAGCAGAAACACATCAGCGTCTACCTGTGTGAGCAAAACTGGTGCGAGGCGCACAACAACGCACACAGGTGAGAGAGATTTCAAGTTTTTTATATTTACTTTTCAAGGTGGTCAATTAAAAAAAAAAAGGAAAGAAAATTCAACTTTCAAAAGTTCTGAGTGAGTGGATGCGTTGAGACGGCAAACTGCTGTCTAAATCCAGTCCACAGTCTCCATGGCAACTAAAATAGAAAGTGCCACACACAGAGAGATGATATCTAATCCAATCACAAGGTTGTTTTGTTGAGGAAACTGTTAATTGTTGGATTAAAAAGTTGAAAGTAACGTCAGCCACTTTCAACCCATTGCTGTAAAAAATTAAACTGAGTCACATCTTTACTTCCTTCTATCTCTTCATCTTCCTCCCCTGAGGTTTATTTTCCACTTGGTTAACGTCCAGTCATCTCCTCTTCACTTTGTTTCCTGTTGTGTCGCAGTGAGGACCGCGAGTCCGCCACAGGTGCAGATATGCTGCTGGCATTGATGTTTGTCCTCCTGCCGGGCTTCCTTCACGGCTTCAAACCCCTCCGCTCACCTGGATCCATCACTCACCGTGTGATCACCCGGAGGGCCATCCTCAGGAAGACTGCCGAAGTATGCCGAGACATCGCTGCATCAGCAGGACGGGACTTCACTCTGACTGTGAGTTGGACACAAGTGGGTTTTTGTTTATTGATGGGTTGTCCCGCCATTCAAAGGTGGCCAGTCATTTTAAATTCCTTAGATGAATATCATCAGTTTAGGACCTCTGGACTGGAAATATTCTGGTGTGGAATCCATACTGGAACTTTAATGGCAGGGACACCTGTGTTTGTGTCTTCGATTGTCTTCAGATTGACGACAGGCTGTCGGCTGGAGATGTGAGGAGGGCCTGCTATGCAGGTGCCTCCTCTCGTTTACGCTCTACCATCAGCTTCCGGCGCTCCATCGCAGAGGTATACTTCAGAAACGCAGCAGTGGACCTTGTTTTTATGTTGAGTGCCAGGCATCATTTTGATGATGAGACATTTCAGGCAGGACGGGATATCATCACAGCAGGTCGGTATCATAGCTGGTTTTTAACGAAAACCGCCCGACTGCTTCCTGTTCATGCGGACTTTCCTTTTCTTGAGGTATGAAGACAGTAGACGAGAGCGTGCAGCTGGAGAACTTCTTTGCTGGAAGATTGACTCTTGGGGCAATATTTCACACCCTGCAGGTGAGATTTCACGTTTCGGGCTCCTGTGTTCAAGTTTGAACGTTAAAGTGAGGCCATTTTAGTGTGGGTTAAGTTTATTTTTTTTATTTTTTTTTTTTTTATTTTTTTTTTTTTTTTTTTAGTAAGTTAAGGTTAAGTGGAGGGGTAGGGTAGGGGGTTAGGGAGATAGCCATAAAAGTGTGTGTGTTGGAGAATATGCACTGTCAAAAGAAACAAATAGTAATGAAAGTAGTTGCTGTTCTTTGTTTGAAGGACTTCTACAGCCACAGCAACTGGGTGGAGTTGGGGAACAACATTTCTTACAGTGCTCTGATCAATTCCGAGCAGACTCTCGACACGCTGGCAGGTCAGATGTGCCACTCGCCGTTGTTACCTGAACGAGGATGTGGCAGCACATTTATCTGATGGTGCATACTGATACTCCCTGTGTTGCCTTCACTGCAGACATAAATACTCCAACCTGTAGAAACTGCGAAGGGGACAACTGTGAGGACAATATCCTGCCTGAGCTGCTGGAGCAAGGACTGCTGACTTCAGGGTACTTCAGTCTCTTCTCCTCAGAAAAGCCTCGAGGTAATTTAAAGACATCTGCTGCATCTTTTGAACAAAGCGTGACTGTGTGACAGTGCGCCAAACACAAATCTCCCCACTGGCTGTAAGGCAAATGCAGCCATGGTGGGTTCTTCGACAGGACAAGCAGAACTGACCCTGTGGGGGGCATCAATAAGGACACAGTTGAATCCAATCACGGCTCGCTCCACCCCAAGGCGGCCGATTTGGCTGTTCTCGCTACGATGGACCTGCTGGAGGAGCTCAGAGTCGCTGTGGGAGACAGGAGATTCCTGCAGTAAGAAGCTACACAACAGAACGTGTCCCGGGTCCATTCTCCTTGTGGGCCAGTGCCAGATGATCTAACGTCACCATCCTCTGTCCTCTCTTGCAGGTTGATGGGTCTCTCCCAGGCTTCTGCGCTCTGTTTTGTCCTCGACACCACAGGCAGCATGAGCAATGACATCGCCAAAGCTAAACGAGTGTCTTTAGACATTATTGATCGCAAGCAAGGAACCGAGCAGGAGCCTTCTGCCTACATCCTGGTACCCTTCAACGACCCAGGTGCTGCCACGGCTGCAGATCGTGACTGTTGACCTCCGTCCGCACATCTGTGAACGTCACATGACATGGCAGCTCATTAAAGTGTTAATATTATACACATTTTTTGTAATTTACTTTGACAGATTTTGGACCCTTGATAAGGACAACAAAGGCTGATGTCTTCAAAGAGAGCATCAAAAAACTGACTGCAACAGGTGGTGGAGATGCTCCAGAGATGAGCTTGTCTGGACTGCAGGTGAGTGAGTATCGTTAAATTAGATACTTTATAGATGGCTCATTAGCTCAATATTCATGGTTCAGGCAGCCAACAGCACATCTTAAAAGGTCTGATTTATTTGGTATTATGGCCTGAAAATAAAAATCTCTGGATTTTATTTTTTATGAACAGATATTTGTGGTGTAGAAACTTTATGATAGGCACCTTTTTTTCTTTTCTGGTCACATCTGGGACTGACAGCTGGCTCTGACAGCAGCTCCGCCCTCCTCTGAGATCTTTGTTTTTACGGATGCTCCAGCTAAAGATGCTTACCTGAAAAGCACCGTGACGGCTCTGATCGAGAGCTCCAAGTCTGTGGTATGACACCTTTCACCACCCTCAATTTCAATCTCACTGGGATCCACAGGGTGGTTCTTAGTAACTGCTCAGTCCTCACTAAAGCTTATTCTCAAGCGGCCTTTCTTATCTTTACATTATAGGTGAATTTCATGATAACAGATGTCCCTCGAAGGGTCTCCAGAAGCCTTCAGGGTGAAAATTCACCCACAATGAGACTGTCAGACGTGCGGCTGTACTACGACCTAGCTCAGGCCTCTGGGGGACAGGCTGTTCAGGTCTCCAAGTCAGACCTCCCTCTGGCAACAGGAATAATAGAAGATTGCTCGGACGGGGCTGTGGTGCGTGCACTTGAAGCAGACCGGGGCATTGGATGCAGCAGGTTGATAACGATTGCGTTTCTGTCTTCCAGGTGACAGTTTTTCAGGTTGTACGGAATCCCGGGAGGCCCGACCAGTTTACTTTCACCGTCGACAGCTCTTTAATCAACGTGACCATCTACATCACAGGATTCCCGCCCCTCACTTTTAACCTCACCGACCCCTCAGGTGGCGTCTCCCGTCGCCCGAGGTCACTTTCTCAACATGTCAGCATTGATCACATGTTCCCGTCTGGTTCGCAGGAGTGACCCAGAGCTCCGGTCAGTCCAGCGGTCCGCTGGCCTACATCGGCGTGGCTGGAAATCTGCATCGGTTAAGGATCCATCCTGGCGGTCAGACAGGATCCTGGAAGATCCAGGTGGATTCGTTTAACAGCTATTCTGTCAAGGTCACAGGTCAGTGGCAGCGCGCGTCTGGAGCTTTGTTTTCGTCCAGCTCTTCTCACGTCCAGGTGAAGGTGTTGAGTTTTGAATGTTTGCTGCGGGAGTCATTGCTCTACTTCTGCCAAGTTTCTGCCATTTTTGTGGTTGACAGACCAGACTGGTTGGACCAGTGCAACCATTGCTGCTGCCATTTAAAGTGAAACTAAAAAGAAAATGAAATAACATCATTAGCAATAATAACACTGTTAATTGGAACAGGGAGAGAATGCTAGCGCCTGGAACCAGACTTTAAAATCATACATTTAGGTCATATTTTGGGTTGTGAGTTCCGGGGAGGGGGCGGGGGGGTCTGATATGGAGAAGTGCTGTATTGTCTTGTTGAGGGAAGCTGGGCGTCCCGAGCACCAAAATAGCACTGATGTAATCGCCATCTTTAGATTTGAATGCTGACATAACTCAGATTTTTGTGTGTGTTGCTAGGTCAAAGTTCTGTGAACTTTATTATTATCTTGTGGATGCTCATGAAGGCCCCCATGGAGATCTCAGTTTAAAGGATGGACGTCCTCTCTCAGGTCAGACTCTCATATCAAATATACACACCAACTCTACACTACATTGTTTGAACAGTTTATGGACTCAACATGTAACTATGTTTTGTTTTTTCTTCTCTTTTGTCATCAATCTCAGGCGGTAATATGAGTCTTCTGGTCACTGTCACAGAAAGCGACAAAGTAAAGGTCACAGAGGTCACTCTGGTTGACAGTTCAAGTGAAACGGAGGTCAATGGGACACTGCAGGCACGTCTCAAGCCATAAAAACAAAATCCTTGCCTCTCAATGTCCTGTTTATCAATTCCCAAGCTGGCATAGGTTGATGTTTTCCTCTTCTGATGAAGACCTTATTGTTGACATGTGATGGTTCGATGTAATAAATGTCACTCCAATTTCTGGCCGTGCTCTCCAGCCACTGGACAGTGGCACCTTCCTGGTGACATTCACTGATGTTCCCTCTGGAGAATATGTGGTCCACCTGAGGGGCGAGGACAACAGCTCCACTTCTAGGTCAACGCCAGCCACCTTCCAGAGACAGGCCTCCACACAGATCAAGACCTCTGGCATCACTCTGACTGTGAGCTCAGTTTTCCTGCTGGACCGAACTGTTCACTTATCATGTCGGCACCTTTTGTCAAATCGGGCTCTATTTCCAAATCTTCATTAGGACCTTTTTTTTTTTTTTTTTTTTTTTTTTTAAATAAATGAGTACTGCAAATGCATTCCAAAGCTATTATCTTAGCTCGCTGTGTAATGTTAGCAAAATTTGAAATATCCTCATTTATTAATTTTCATCATCACACAGCCTAGATGGACCGACTTCTCAAACGTGCATATCCGCAACAACACATGGTTAAAAAAACATGTCTGAGCTTGGTTCCGCTCAACTTTCTTGTCTGTTTCAGGCCCAAGCTGACACCATTAGCATAGAACCAGGAGCGAGCGTTTCAGTCCAGTTCACAGTCACCACGACCTCCACCTCACTCACCGTGAAGGCTACCAATGACCGCAACTACACTTTACTGTCGCCCAGTTCCATCAACATAGCAGCGGGCAGCGGGGGCACAGCAAACGGCACTGTGAACATGACGGTACCAGCCGGGGCCTCTTCTGGAACAGATGTGACTCTCACCATTGAAGTCCAAAACGCTGCCGGCACAGACATGAACTATGCTGTGCTCCGGTTTGTAGTAGCTGCCAAGGTATTATGTTATTTTAAATATAAAAATATATATCTAGACTGGTTATGGTGGAACTTCTTGTCTGCTTTTAACCTCTCCCTTCAATAGCAGACGTCAGCGAGCAACAATGGTTTGTGTCTCTGCAGGTGTGAGCTAATAGTCGTCTCTAGATGCGAGTCTTGGCTCCCACAGCATTCTTCTGTTTGATTTTAGGACTTTTCCTACCTAACCTGCCTCGAAACCACAATTTCCTCAATGTTTTCATTGTTTCTCGTGATTAAGCTGTCTGTTTTTGTCTTTTTCCCCTTTCATGGTGTTTTTCTGTATCCAGGCAACTGATGTCACCCGCCCTGTGTGTCAGGTAGTCAGCTTATCAACGAGCTGTAACTCATCTTTGACATACTGTGCGTCAGCTCACTGGGAGTTCATCGCTAATTTCACCGATGGCATCAACGGGACGGGCATTAGAACAGTCACCGTCCTAAAGGGAAATGGCACCCTGAATATCAGCAGCGCGGTCGGAGCAGGAGGGGAAAACATAACCGTGGCCACCTACAACGCTTCTTGCTGTTCAGACAGTGTAGAGCTGGCTGCAGTAGACCGAGCAGGAAATGTGGGGAGGTGTGTGGGATCGGCCAAGCAGAGCAGCACCAGAACAGTGGCCCCTGTGACCCCAGCTGCGTCTCCAATGCAGGGCCCAATCTGAGCAGATCTCTCTGGTTGTAGATAATGGTTTCAGCCTTTCTCCTTTGGTATGTGAAGTAGCTTTAAAACGTTACATTCATCTTTTCTTTGTTGGTTCTGCTGTTTTCTGTGTACAGTGATCCCTCGCTATATCGCGTTTCATCTTTCACGGCTTCGCTGCTTCACGGATTTTTTTTTTTTTTTTTTTTTTTTTTTTTTGCGAGTCGTTCATTGCAGTTCTCAAATATAATCGAAGGTGGCATATCCGTTTATAAAAATCTTCTTGCTCAGAAAAAGAGAGAGCGCCAACAAGTACCCATAACAATGTTCTTCTCTCGGAGAAAGACTCCTGTGCCTTCAGTAGAAACAGATGCTCCAGCGGAGCGGAGTCAGGACGAAGAGGCTCAGCTGGGACTGGGAAATACGCGAGTGACAATGTTTCCAACCTTGTATTACTATATTAAAATTGTTTTAAACAAATTCTGGGCTTTAAAACAGGTTTTGATTTTTGGTTTCATTCTATAGTTTAGTATTGCATTGTAAAATAATAAAAAAAAAAATAAAGCTGACTACTTCACGGATTTCACTTTTCGCGTGTTAATTTTGGAACGCAACTCCGAGGGATCACTGTACATGAACAAATGTGCACGTTTCGGTTTATATCCCCCAATGATTCATCCATAAACAGTGAATTATATTGTTTTCACTTAAAAGCAGTTTTTAGAATTCCCTGTATGTTGATCCACTTCAGTTACTCTTTGACCTTCTCTTCACACAATCCGATCCAATTAAATAAAGTCTGCTTGGAATTAAATCTGATCAACAAACGTACTACTTGTGTTCACTGAGCTCTGGTGGAAGGATACATGGACGAATAACGACACAGTTCTGATGACTAGTGAACTTTATTCCTCTACATCAGAAAAAGTCAAACAAGCATGACAACCAAGAACCAACTGAATGTGTAAAAGCAGTAAAAATGTAGCAAATACAGTGAAGAATAACCTGGAATATGGAACAGCGGGACCAAGGACTCTCTGACGCAACAGGCTAAGGCTAAAAGAACCAGGCAGGGCTGATCTGGACTTCCCTCAGTGAGCTTCTGCTCTTGAGATGGATCCTGGTGATCAGGAGAAAACACAACAGCTTGGCCTAACTTAGTCATGGGGGGGGTTGAAAATCTTGGTCCGTTTCTCCAACCAAACAATGATTTAGATCCTTAAACCATACAGAAACCACAAAAATAGAGATAATTACTACTTAATAACTCAAAAGACAACTAAAGAGCCACTGAAGAGCTTCGCAAGTAAACATCAAAAACAACCACTAAGAATCCACATTGTCATGTTGATTTTGAACTTCTGTACAAATATTTTCTCTCCTGCGCGGTCACCGCGGCGACCGGAGGGTCAAAAGTGCATTGCCATGATGAGGAATCTTCGAGAAGAGCGAATTTAGCTGCGTTCGCTCCCGTCGAAAGATGACTTTACCATTAGACTTCAACACGTCTGCGATCTGAAACAAAACACCAGAGAAGATCCACCTGACTCTAAAACACAACATCAGGAAAAAAAACAACCTATTCATCAGCTGAAGTATTTACAATTACTACAATGTTACTCTTTTAAACAGAGTAGAAGTTTATGTCACACCACTTATTTTGCATGTTTTTTAAGCCCACTATAGATCCACCACACCCCTGCATCTCTGTTTTCCTGATAAAGAGTTATTATGTCAACTATAGAGGGCCAACAACTGTTCCAACACCACCGGAGTCTCCAAAGGCAAAGACGAAAGCTACAGTTCCAGATTAAAAGCTACAGCACTTTGATTTGAAGACGATTTAGCAAAACCTGTGTGAAACTCGACGCCGTCGTAACAACATAATTGTATATTATGGCAAAATCTCTCCGACCATCTCTGTGACCTCACTTTAAAGGGCTTAAAGGGCTTCGTAATCTCAGACAAACAAACGACACTGTCAAAAAAAAGGGGCAACGGTGGCAAAAACGATGAGAAAAAACATACGTTAAATTATTGGATCGCTATACACTAAAGTGTGTTACTGCTGATCCGCGTGTTCTTTGAATGAAGAGTTCAAGAAGAAAAATGACAATTTCTCTCTGTAAAATGTATTTAGCAAATAGAACCGATTCAAGATACAAATATCACGGAGTTCCGGGCCAGTTCAAAACCCTACAATAACAAAGTTAATTGTCTTGACCCAGTCTTTTATGGACACACATAGGCAAATTACTGATGCTAATCCAGTCCTATGTTGTATTCTGATTGGATGACCTCGTCTTCTTCTTCCAGTTCCATTGGATGCTGGCATCGTCCTTGTTCTCCATTGTTTTTAACTGTTTCACAGATAGCCAGATCAAAGTTCACATTCTTCCTGCAGATAAATCAACACCACTAAACTATGCTGTCCAGTTTTACGATGTTTGTTTAACACTTTCAGCCTGACTGTCTCCCCTGATTACAATTATCCAAACAACAGTTATGTCAAGGGAGGGTCAACTGACTACTTATTGTTTTTACTCTTGCTAATGATTACCTATATTATCCTTAACTTCTAAACTAACTGTAACAGAAAACAGAAACATATACAAAAAGCAAACACAATTCTCTTCAAAAGTCAGAAACATGAGTTGATTAAACCCCCCCCAGAAAAAGAGAAACCGCAGGAGATGAACACTACCACTGTCATGAGACAACTGATGCTGGCACAGATATAACATGTGGAAACATCTGGAACAGGAGGGACGCCAGAGCCGGCCTTTTAAGGAGAGCTGATTGGTGATTGGCTGCAGCTGGTCCAGGTGCTTCCTCCAGTCTCCTGCCCAGGTGAGCGTAATAAGAGCGACAGGTGGGGGAGAGAGAACAAAAGCAGGGATCTGGACACACAGGAAACCTCGGACCCTGGCATGGGTCACACACGCACGCACGCACACACACACGCACACACACACACACACACCTGCACACGAACGCACCATTTGCTCACACAATTAGTCTGCAATCAAGCCAATGCAGGTTTTTGAGAGAAAACATTTCTTTTTTTAAAAAACAAAACAAAAACATTCATGTCATGTGGATTTGTTTTAGTTTAAGAACTACAGGATGATTTTATTACGCTGCTCGAAATTGTGGTGGAAAACATTATAATAAGCGTTTTCTCTTCCTGATGAGGTGCTGACCCCAGAAAATGTATGTCCCAGTACACACACACACACACACACACACACACACACACACACAGCATCCCAAGGATCACGAAAGGAAAGGAAAGGAAAGGAAAGGAAAGGAAAGGAAAGGAAAGGAAAGACAACTTCATGGACTTCACACTCCAGTGATCATCAAGTTCACCTTTGCTCTGTAACTGTGCGCACGCACGCACGCACGTGTGTGTGTGTGTGTGTGTGTGTATGTGTGTGTGTGTGTGTGTGCATGTCCTTACTGTATGTTGATAACTGAGGAATGTATCTTTACAATTTAATCTTAAACACATTCTTCTGTAATTTCATGACGCAGCTCAATAGCTGGACTCTATGTTGAGATGCAGACTTATTTCAACTTGTTTCTTATTTCAAGAAATCATTTATTTTAACACAATATAAGAAAATACAAACAAGATCCAGCGATATTAACTTGCTTATTCACCAACAAACTACTCGGTTACATATTTAAATACTTTGGGTTCTGCCATGAAGAGTGTTTCTTGAGAAAGAGAGACAGAGGGCCAGATATGCTGGATTCTTTTCCAGCACAGCTATTGTGACTGCAAGAGAAAAAATAAGGGTACCTGTGTATTGTCAGCAGAAACACATCAGCGTCTACCTGTGTGAGCAAAACTGGAGCGAGGCGCACAACAACGCACACAGGTGAGAGAGATTTCAAGTTTTTTATATTTACTTTTCAAGGTGGTCAATTAAAAAAAAGGAAAGAAAATTCAACTTTCAAAAGTTCTGAGTGAGTGGATGCGTTGAGACGGCAAACTGCTGTCTAAATCCAGTCCACAGTCTCCATGGCAACTAAAATAGAAAGCGCCACACACAGAGAGATGATATCTAATCCAATCACAAGGTTGTTTTGTTGAGGAAACTGTTAATTGTTGGATTAAAAAGTTGAAAGTAACGTCAGCCACTTTCAACCCATTGCTGTAAAAAATTAAACTGAGTCACATCTTTACTTCCTTCTATCTCTTCATCTTCCTCCCCTGAGGTTTATTTTCCACTTGGTTAACGTCCAGTCATCTCCTCTTCACTTTGTTTCCTGTTGTGTCGCAGTGAGGACCGCGAGTCCGCCACAGGTGCAGATATGCTGCTGGCATTGATGTTTGTCCTCCTGCCGGGCTTCCTTCACGGCTTCATACCCCTCCTCTCACCTGGATCCATCACTCACCGTGTGATCACCCAGAGGGCCATCCTCAGGAAGACTGCCGAAGTATGCCGAGGCATCGCTGCATCAGCAGGACGGGACTTCACTCTGACTGTGAGTTGGACACAAGTGGGTTTTTGTTTATTGATGGGTTGTCCCGCCATTCAAAGGTGGCCAGTCATTTTAAATTCCTTAGATGAATATCATCAGTTTAGGTCCTCTGGACTGGAAATATTCTGGTGTGGAATCCATACTGGAACTTTGATGGCAGGGACACCTGTGTTTGTGTCTTCGATTGTCTTCAGATTGATGACAGCCTGTCGGCTGGAGATGTGGAGAAGGCCTGCTATGCAGGTGCCTCCTCTTCTTTCCGCTCTACCGTCGGCTTCCACCTCTCCATCGCAGAGGTATACTTAAGCAACGCAGCAGTGGACTATGTTTTTATGTTGAGTGCCAGGCATCATTTTGATGATGAGACATTTCAGGCAGGACGGGATATCATCACAGCAGGTCGGTATCATAGCTGGTTTTTAACGAAAACCGCCCGACTGCTTCCTGTTCATGCGGACTTTCCTTTTCTTGAGGTATGAAGTCAGTAGATGAGAGCGTGCAGCTGGAGAACTTCGTTGCTGGAAGATTGACTCTTGGGGCAATATTTCACACCCTGCAGGTGAGATTTCACGTTTCGGGCTCCTGTGTTCAAGTTTGAATGTTAAAGTGAGGCCATTTTAGTGTGGGTTAAGTTTTTTTTTTGTTTTTTTTAAAGTTTAGGTTAAGGTTAAGTGGAGGGGTAGGGTAGGGGGTTAGGGAGGTAGCCATAAAAGTGTGTGTGTTGGAGAATATGCACTGTCAAAAGAAACAAATAGTAATGAAAGTAGTTGCTGTTCTTTGTTTGAAGGACTTCTACAGCCACAGCAACTGGGTGGAGTTGGGGAACAACATTCCTTACGGTGCTCTGATCAATTCCGAGCAGACTCTCGACATGCTGGCAGGTCAGATGTGCCGCTTGCCGTTGTTTTACCTGAATGAGGACGTGGCAGCACATTTATCTGATGGTGCATGCTGATACTCCCTGTGTTGCCTTCACTGCAGACATAAATACTCCAACCTGTAGAAACTGCAAAGGGGACAACTGTGAGGACAATGTCCTGCCTGAGCTGCTGAAGCAAGGACTGCTGACTTCAGGGTACTTCAGTCTCTTCTCCTCAAAAAAGCCTCCAGGTAATTTAAAGACATCTGCTGCATCTTTTGAACAAAGCGTGACTTTGTGACAGTGCGCCAAACACAAATCTCCCCACTGGCTGTAAGGCAAATGCAGCCATGGTGGGTTCTTCGACAGGACAAGCAGAACTGACCCTGTGGGGGGCATCAATAAGGACAAAGTTAAATCCAATCACGGCTCGCTCCACCCCAAGGCGGCCGATTTGGCTGTTCTCGCTACGATGGACCTGCTGGAGGAGCTCAGAGACGCTGTGGGAGACAGGAGATTCCTGCAGTAAGAAGCTACACGACAGAACGTGTCCCGGGTCCATTCTCCTCGTGGGCCTCTGACGTCACCATCCTCTGTCCTCTCTTGCAGGTTGATGGGTCTCTCCCAGGCTTCTGCGCTCTGTTTTGTCATCGACACCACAGGCAGCATGAGCGATGACATCGCCGAAGCTAAACGAGTGTCTTTAGACATTATTGATCGCAAGCAAGGAACCGAGCAGGAGCCTTCTGCCTACATCCTGGTACCCTTCAACGACCCAGGTGCTGCCATGGCTGCAGATCGTGACTGTTGACCTCCGTCCGCACATCTGTGAACGTCACATGAAATGGCAGCTCATTAAAGTGTTATTATTATACACATTTTTTGTCATTTACTTTGACAGATTTTGGACCCTTGATAAGGACAACAAAGGCTGATGTCTTCAAAGAGAGCATCAAAAACCTGACTGCAACAGGTGGTGGAGACGCTCCAGAGTTGAGCTTGTCTGGACTGCAGGTGAGTCAGTCTGTCAGTCAGTCAGTCAGTCAGTCTGTCTGTCTCTGTCTGTCTGTCTAAAACAACATTTTAAGACATACCTGAGCACATGCCTTTTACAAATGTCCCAAATAACAATTTAAAGGACAAATACATCTTGAGGATGATGACTTTAATTTACTTATTAACATAATTGCAACCACACTGGTATAATAACGCCACACTGCGACTCATTTCAATAATATGAAAATAAAACCTTCAAAAGCATCTCCATATCGTTAAATTAGATACTTTATAGATGGCTCATTAGCTCGATATTCATGGTTCAGGCAGCCAACAGCACATCTTAAAAGGTCCGATTTATTTGGTATTATGGCCTGAAAATAAAAATCTCTGGATTTTTTTTTTATGAACACAGATATTTGTGGCGTAGAAACTTTATGATAGGCACCTTTTTTTCTTTTCTGGTCACATCTGGGACTGACAGCTGGCTCTGACAGCAGCTCCGCCCTCCTCTGAGATCTTTGTTTTTACGGATGCTCCAGCTAAAGATGCTTACCTGAAAAGCACCGTGACGGCTCTGATCGAGAGCTCCAAGTCTGTGGTACGACAACTCATGCTCAATCTCACTGGGATCCACAGGGTGGTTCTTAGTAACTGCTCAGTCCTCACTAAAGCTTATTCTCAAGCGGCCTTTCTTATCTTTACATTATAGGTGAATTTCATGATAACAGATGTCCTTCGAAGGGTCTCCAGAAGCCCTCAGGGTGAAAATTCACCCACAATGAGACTGTCAGACGTGCGGCTGTACTACGACCTAGCTCAGGCCTCTGGGGGACAGGCTGTTCAGGTCTCCAAGTCGGACCTCCCTCTGGCAACAGGAATAATAGAAGATTCCTCGGCCGGGGCTGTGGTGCGTGCACGTGAAGCAGACCGGGGCGGAACACCATCCTATTGGATGCAGCAGGTTGATAACGATTGCGTTTCTGTCTTCCAGGTGACAGTTTTTCAGGTCGTACGGAATCCCGGGAGGCCCGACCAGTTTACTTTCACCGTCGACAGCTCTTTAATCAACGTGACCATCTACATCACAGGATTCCCGCCCCTCACTTTTAACCTCACCGACCCCTCAGGTGGTGTCTCCCGTCGCCCGAGGTCACTTTCTCAACATGTCAGCATTGATCACATGTTCCCATCTGGTTCGCAGGAGTGACCCAGAGCTCCGGTCAGTCCAGCGGTCCGCTGGCCTCCATCAGCGTGGCTGGAAATCTGCATCGGTTAAGGATCCATCCCGGCGGTCGGACAGGATCCTGGAAGATCCAGGTGGATTCGTTTAACAGCTATTCTGTCAAGGTCACAGGTCAGTGGCAGCGCGCGTCTGGAGCTTTGTTCTTGTCCAGCTCTTCTCACGTCCAGGTGAAGGCGTTGAGTTTTGAATGTTTGCTGCGGGAGTCATTGCTCTACTTCTGCCAAGTTTCTGCAATTTTTGTGGTTGACAGACCAGACTGGTTGGACCAGTGCAACCATTGCTGCTGCCATTTAAAGTGAAACTAAAACGAAAATGAAATAACATCATTAGCAATAATAACACATTTAATTGGAACAGGGAGAGAATGCTAGCGCCTGGAACCAGACTTTAAAACCATACATTTAGGTCATATTTTGGGTTGTGAGTTCCGGGGAGGGGGGGGGGTCTGATATGGAGAAGTGCTGTATTGTATTGTTGAGGGAAGCTGGGCGTCCCAAGCACCAAAATAGCACTGATGCAATCACCATCTTTAGATTTGAATGCTGACATAACTCAGATTTTTGTGTGTGTTGCTAGGTCAAAGTTCTGTGAACTTTATTTTTTATCTTGTGGATGCTCGTGAAGGCCCCCATGGAGATCTCAGTTTAAAGGATGGACGTCCTCTCTCAGGTCAGACTCTCATATCAAATATACAGACCAACTCTACACTACATTGTTTGAACAGTTTATGGACTCAACATGTACCTATGTTTTGTTTTTTCTTCTCTTTTGTCATCAATCTCAGGTGGTAATATGAGTCTTCTGGTCACTGTCACAGAAAGCGACAAAGTAAAGGTCACAGAGGTCACTCTGGTTGACAGTTCAAGTGAAACGGAGGTCAATGGGACACTGCAGGCACGTCTCAAGCCATAAAAACAAAATCCTTGCCTCTCAATGTCCTGTTTATCAATTCCCAAGCTGGCATAGGTTGATGTTTTCCTCTTCTGATGAAGACCTTATTGTTGACATGTGATGGTTCGATGTAATAAATAAATGTCACTCCAATTTCTGGCCGTGCTCTCCAGCCACTGGACAGTGGCACCTTCCTGGTGACATTCACTGATGTTCCCTCTGGAGAATATGTGGTCCACCTGAGGGGCGAGGACAACAGCTCCACTTCTAGGTCAACGCCAGCCATCTTCCAGAGACAGGCCTCCACACAGATCAAGACCTCTGGCATCACTCTGACTGTGAGCTCAGTTTTCCTGCTGGACCGAACTGTTCACTTATCATGTCGGCTCTATTTCCAAATCTTCATTAGGACCTTTTTTTTTTTTTATAAATGAGTACTGCAAATGCATCCCAAAGCTATTATCTTAGCTCGCTGTGTAATGTTAGCAAAATTTGAAATATCCTCATTTATTAATTTTCATCATCATCACACGGCCTAGATGGACAGACCTCTCAAACGTGCATATCCGCAACAACACATGGTAAAAAAAACATGTCTGAGCTTGGTTCCGCTCAACTTTCTTGTCTGTTTCAGGCCCAAGCTGACACCATTAGCATAGAACCAGGAGCGAGCGTTTCAGTCCAGTTCACAGTCACCACGACCTCCACCGGAACCGGCAGCTCTGCTGTGGAGACACTCACCGTGAAGGCTACCAATGACCGCAGCTACACTTTACTGTCGCCCAGTTCCATCAACATAGCAGCGGGCAGCGGGGGCGCAGCAAACGGCACTGTGAACATGACGGTACCAGCCGGGGCCTCTTCTGGAACAGATGTGACTCTCACCATTGAAGTCCAAGACGCTGCCGGCACAGACATCAACTACGCTGTGCTCCGGTTTTTAGTAGCTGCCAAGGTATTATATGTTATTTTAAATATAAAAATATATATCTAGACTGGTTATGGTGAAACTTCTTGTCTGCTTTTAACCTCTCCCTTCAATAGCAGATGTCAGCGAGCAACAATGGTTTGTGTCTCTGCAGGTGTGAGCTAATAATAGTCGTCTCTAGATGCGAGTCTTGGCTCCCACAGCATTCTTCTGTTTGATTTAGGACTTTTCCTACCTAACCTGCCTCGAAACCACAATTTCCTCAATGTTTTCATTGTTTCTTGTGATTAAGCTGTCTGTTTTTGTATTTTTTCCCCTTTCATGGTGTTTTTCTGTATCCAGGCAACTGATGTCACCCGCCCTGTGTGTCAGGTAGTCAGCTTATCAACGAGCTGTAACTCATCTTTGACATACTGTGCGTCGGCTCACTGGGAGTTCATCGCTAATTTCACCGATGGCATCAATGGGACGGGCATTAGAACAGTCACCGTCCAAAAGGGAAATGGCACCCTGAATATCAGCAGCGCGGTCGGAGCAGGAGGGGAAAACATAACCGTGGCCACCTACAACGCTTCTTGCTGTTCAGACAGTGTAGAGCTGGCTGCAGTAGACCGAGCAGGAAATGTGGGGAGGTGTGTGGGATCGGCCAGCACCAGCACCAGCACCAGCACCAGCAGCACCAGCACCAGCACCAGCACCAGCACCAGCACCAGTAGCACCAGCAGCACCAGCACAGTGGCCCCTGTGACCTCAGCTGCTGTCTCCAATGCAGGGCCCAATCTGAGCAGATCTCTCTGGTTGTGGATAACTGTTTCAGCCTTTCTCCTTTGGGATGTGAAGTAGCTTTAAAATGTTACGTTCATCTTTTCTTTGTTGGTTCTGCTGTTTTCTGTGTACATGAACAAATGTGCACGTTTCGGTTTATATCCCCCAATGATTCATCCATAAACAGTGAATTATATTGTTTTCACTTAAAAGCAGTTTTTAGAATTCCTTGTATGTTGATCCACTTCAGTTACTCTTTGACCTTCTCTTCACATAATCCGATCCAATTAAATAAAGTCTGCTTGGAATTAATTAAAATCTGATCAACAAACGTACTACTTGTGTTCACTGAGCTCTGGTGGAAGGATACATGGACGAATAACGACACAGTTCTGATGACTAGTGAACTTTATTCCTCTACATCAGAAAAAGTCAAACAAGCATGACAACCAAGAACCAACTGAATGTGTAAAAGCAGTAAAAATGTAGCAAATACAGTGAAGAATAACCTGGAATATGGAACAGCGGGACCAAGGACTCTCTGACGCAACAGGCTAAGGCTAAAAGAACCAGGCAGGGCTGATCTGGAGTGACCTCAGTGAGCTTCTGCTCTTGAGATGGATCCTGGTGATCAGGAGAAAACACAACAGCTTGGCCTAACTTAGTCATGGGGGGGGGGGGGGGGGGTGAAAATCTTGGTCCGTTTCTCCAACCAAACAATGATTTAGATCCTTAAACCATACAGAAACCACAAAAATAGAGATAATTACTACTTAATAACTCAAAAGACAACTAAAGAGCCACTGAAGAGCTTCGCAAGTAAACATCAAAAACAACCACTAAGAATCCACATTGTAATGTTGATTTTGAACTTCTGTACAAATATTTTCTCTCCTGCGCGGTCACCGCGGCGACCGGAGGGTCAAAAGTGCATTGCCATGATGAGGAATCTTCGAGAAGAGCGAATTTAGCTGCGTTCGCTCCCGTCGAAAGATGACTTTACCATTAGACTTCAACACGTCTGCGATCTGAAACAAAACACCAGAGAAGATCCACCTGACTCTAAAACACAACATCAGCAAAAAAAACAACCTATTCATCAGCTGAAGTATTTACAATTACTACAATGTTACTCTTTTAAACAGAGTAGAAGTTTATGTCACACCACTTATTTTGCATGTTTTTTAAGCCCACTATAGATCCACCACACCCCTGCATCTCTGTTTTCCTGATAAAGGGTTATTGTGTCAACTATAGAGGGCCAACAACTGTTCCAACACCACCGGAGTCTCCAAAGGCAAAGACGAAAGCTACAGTTCCAGATTAAAAGCTACAGCACTTTGATTTGAAGACGATTTAGCAAAACCTGTGTGAAACTCGACGCCGTCGTAACAACATAATTGTATATTATGGCAAAATCTCTCCGACCATCTCTGTGACCTCACTTTAAAGGGCTTAAAGGGCTTCGTAATCTCAGACAAACAAACGACGCTGTCAAAAAAAAAGGGGCAACGGTGGCAAAAACGAAGCGAGTTGCAAAAGAAAACATAATCAGTGGAGAAAAAAGTGTTTCTTACTGAAGCCTTATTAAGAATGTGAGATGGTGCTGCTGTGATTCAGGTCAAAACATCACGCAAAAGAACCTTAACCTTTGAATAAAATCTCAGAATTTTCAAGGTATTGTGAGTTTCCTGCCACCGTTCCACTCTGAACCTGGAGCATCAGTCTGTAAATGCACTTAGGATTATTTACCCACCTATGATCAGAGCTACAGACTATTTGTCCTTGTGAAATGTAACATCTGGGTTAGGGGGTGTGGGGGACCCCAAAAAGAAATCCGATGGAAGGTTTAAATCCACTTGTTTGTGGATGCTGAAGGTTTGACATATAAGCAGTCACAACACACTCGTCTGTAGCTGCATGCAGAGGCACTGAGCTGAGACTTTTTGGAACTATAATCTGTGGACATGCTAATATTTCAGTCAAAATCTCATCCAGAATCATTATTTCATACAGCCTTATTAGTAAATATACTGTACCAATCCAGTCATTTACAGCATATACACAGAATTCCACCTAAGGTGGATGGATATATGGAGCGAGCATTCCCATGCAGCATATAAAAGCTTCTTATCATCTGATGGTTCTTCAGGAATAGCGGCTTCACCAGCGAGTCCTTCTTCAGGTACATTTGTTCCTCTGTCACAAATAACGGATCAAGCAAAGCAACGTTTTCCACATCTTTCCAAAGAACCGGCTTGACCTTGGCGAGCAGCACCTCCCACGGCCGGCGAGGCACATTCTCAAGTCAGCTTGATGCATGTGCTCGTCTCCAGTCAAACCTTTCTTCTTCCTCTCTGCACAGACAACAGCTGACGCTTAAAACAAACAGACAAAAAAAGAAATCTCCAGTCTTCTTCCTACATTTGCCCCGTCTCAGCATCGGTTTCGGGTATTTTACAATTTGCCGTCGCTTTGCTGGACTACAAGAAAAGCGACAGCTGATTTCATGTTGTCATCATGAAGCTAACAGGCTAACGGGAGAATATCAACTTGAACTACGATGTCTTGTTATCCTTCAACCCTCCTCATGTGTAAACATTCCAAAGGTAAGTAGATACGAACGCTGCAGGCCCGAGTTTTTGTGTGGTAACTTCCGCGGAGGTATGAAATGTGGCAGTTTAAGGAAGGAAGAGGGTAGGACCCTGTCTTTGGCGAATTAGCCGACCAGGGTGAGGCAGACCTGAGGTGTGAACATTACCTTTATGTGATTGTACTGATCTTGCATCGGCAGGGTAATTCCGAATCAAGACGGAAAAGATGGCTGGAATCTGCTCTGCAGGGAAGCCTGAGAGCTACTGATCGGGCCGGTTTTCCTCACCTAATTTCCACAGATGTAACACTTCTGCTAGTTGCCCATATTGTAAAGCGAAAATATCAAAATAACATCACTGGCTCTGTGGCATTAAGGCAAGTACGTCGTAGTACAGGAATTGGAGAGATAAAGGCAAAGCAAATACTAAGAACGATAATACGTTTGTGATTGAAGGCCAACGCGGAGGCTCTCTTTTTTTTGATTGCGATTTTTGATTAGCAAAATGCAGAATTCAGCCACATCAGGGTGGCTGAGATTCCAGCTGCCAGGGTGGTGTTAATGACACAGATGAGGAGGTCTAGTGCGACTGTCCTGTCCAACGCTATAATGGGGAGTCGTTCAGTGTCGGGGGAGGCCAGAGAAAGTCTCCCCATTGAAATCTGAGGTTATGCTAGCTTCATCTGGATCTGAGGGTCAGTAAGGGAAGACTTCAGGGTCCCTCTACTGCTCATCCACTTCAGCAAATGAGCTGGCGGAGGAAGGTGTGGATGACTGAAGGTGATTTGAAATTGGCAATGTGCTTAGGTCAGAGCCCTGAGGGACGCTGCTCGAGACGGGTTCGGGGAGGGTCAAGGTTTCGGGAGCGGACTTTTTTCGGGGGCGATCTTTGGGGACAGAAAGGGACTCAGGGGCGTCGGTGCACATGGGGGTAGAGGGAGCACTGGCAGGACCGGTGAGGGCGCAGGAGGACAGCGGCGTCTTGTTGATGGAGATCGACGGGGGGAATATACCAATCTTCTGGTTGGTAGCCTCCTGGATGTCCCGCTCAAACTCTCTCACCTCGTCCATGGTCATGTCTGGATTGGGAAAAGATCAAGTCAAACAATTTTAGGTAAACGTTGCTGACAGCATAGGAGTCCCTTTACATTTTGGATCACATGGTCAAATTTAGTACACACTCTTGTCCTTCTCTCAAACTCCACAGGAAGTTTTAATTTGATACTTAAAAAAATCCGGATGGTTTGCATTTGGACTGCACCTCAAAACTCTGCAAAATGTTTTAAACTCAGACTATTGGGGGGTATATGGGGGTGGGGGTGGGGGGGTCGGACCCGTTTTCCTGTACACTTCCTGTTGAAAGTCTCGAAAGTCCTTTGCTGTGTCCGAAACCACCCCCTTTACCCTACATAGTGCACTCAATAGTGTGGACGCCATTTTGAAATGGTGCCCGAATTCTTAGTGAGCGTCGCTGTACCCTATGTAGTGCACTCAATGTATCCCACAATGCACTGCGAAAAGTAGCATACAACTGATGCACCCTAACTCGGAACTGTATCCCATCAGCCTTTACGGTATCACGTGATCCCGTAAAGGCTGATTGGATACATTTTTTTAACGTAATTTCCACTGCGGTTTGATATATGACATTTTTGGGAAATAAGAAATCAATGTGTAGTTTACAGTTGTTTTCAGTAGGGGTCCAATATGATCATTCTAAAATATTACAACATAAATGTGCAAAAAAAAAATCAATCAACCTTCACTGCCCCCCCCCACTCCCTCACTTAAAATTGTTCTTCGGAATCGTCTGTTCCTCACCAGGCGACAGGATCTCAGTAAAAGAATATTTACAAAGTAGCTCTGGAGCCATTTTTTGATGAAAAATTGCTTTTATTAAATGTTTTCCCTGCAGCAGAATATGACCTGAGAATGTGCCATCACGTCTTGGCTTGAAAATGTCAAGGGACACCAATTATTTTATGTAATAAGTAATTATTATTTTACTATTATTGACATTAATATTCTATTTATTACATAAAGTTAATTATAGGGTAAAATATTGCATTTTCATAAAATGACCGCTGAATGTATTTCGGATGGGTTAAAATAATTAAATGGACCCGGCCACCTTTACCGTCGACCGGGGTCGTAATTATTATGGGACACCATGGCGTCATTTTTGCGTGCGCCATAGTGTCCGAATGATCATTTTAAATTCAGCGCACTGCGTAGTTCACTCAATCCACGTCCCCCATGTCGTGAGTAGTGAATAGGGAACGAGTGTGTGGTTTCGGAAACAGCGCTGGTCCCTGTCCCGGTGTTGCAGCCAGTTCTCCCCCTTCCCCCAAGTTGATTACTTGTGTTTCACCTGTGTCTTGTTTGGTCTATTTAAACCGCCCCCACTGCCAGATTGTCTCTGTGTCTTAGCCCTTTTTGTTTGCCTCTTGAGTTTGACCGGTTTGATCTTTGTTGATGGATTTCTGGCTGCTCCCTGCTTGTCTGGTTGCCTTGAAGCCGGTTTTGCGTTGACCTCCCGCTTCCTGTTGGATTAATGATTTTGACCTTCTTGCCTTTGTTCCTCAGCTTCCCTCCCTCGTTAGCACCTGGGCCCACACTCACCAGCCATCACACTTTAGCTTAGCAACTTCGTTATTTATCCTGGTCAGGTGATCTATGTTTAATCCACCCAAAGCCCAGTGGCCTGTGGGTAGGTGGGGCACATAAACCTCCACCTGTTCTATAACACAGCACATTACAGACGGACACATCGTTCACAAACACCAGATAAATGTGATGAAAGAAAGAGACAATGAAAAGGGACATACACTTGCTTTGTCATGGATCTCTATGTCATCCAGAGATGATGGTTTGGGTGAGGAATGCTCTTGCTGTTCATGGTAATTTACAACTTTAATGTTGGTTTTCTCATGCATGTTTCTCTCATAATCCCGCACATCATCCAAAGTCATATCTGGAAAAAGGGGAGAGGGAGTAGAACCAGGATCGATACATTGGCAACACCTCCACAAATAAACTCTGGGGGTTAAAGGGGAGGAAAGGAGATGAGTTTGCAATAGGTCGGTAAGTAGTGTTTAGTTTCTGAGGAGCTAATTTTCAGTGATGGAGACTTGAGATGAGGTAGAAATGGGAGCAAATCTGAGCCATAACAGAAAGAGCTAATGACTGCACAGGTCAAAGGCAAAGCTTCCCTGCCAAAAGACTGATTCAGCACATGGAAAAGTAGAAGAAAGGAGTAGAAAAGCACTCCATGTCAGGTGATTTATGGTCTGCTTCAAGCAGGCGGGGCGGGGCGAGATTGGGCCCGGCTCAGGGAGTGTTAGTGGTTAGTGGTGAAAAGGAGAGGAACAGCACAGCTGACGGTGACAGGGTTCGATGCAGGGTTGTTGAGCACTGGTCAGCAGATACACTCATATCACAGCACAGTTGGGGATTCAAAACTTCAAAATACATTATTAGACAATTGTTTGTACCTGCAATTCTGGCTGATTCCTTCTGCCATAAGTATAATAATAAAATAAAATAATAGCTGAGAACCACTTGTCAAATTAGGATTGGTGCCATCTAGAACTAAATGAATTGATTGATTCTTGCCGCTGTTGATGATTCAGAGGCAGTTTGAGATGTTGGACAGGTGGCTCTTGCCTGACAGTGAAGGTTTGGCTACTGAGGATGGATGATTAACAAAATATTTGCTGCATCTTTAGACACAGTCGCTCCAGCTCTGGAGGCCAACGGAGTAATTAAGTCGTGACCCGTAACACCAACACCAGTGTAGAAGTGTAGAAAAAGAAAATGGACGTACCGATCCACTCATCCACCCAGGCAAATGCCTGCCTGTGTCCCAGCAGCAGCACATCCCGAATCACCTTAAGGACAACAAAGGACAGAACTATTGAAGCTCAAGGAGGCAGGAGAGGAGAAATTTACCCCCTACAGCAGCTGGCTAATGTCTCCATAACACAGTGAAGGTACATATAAGGAGGATCCAAGACTTCCCGTGACCTCTCACCTTATGTACAAACTGCTCCACGCGTGTCTGCAGACCCCACACCTCAAACTTGACAGTGACCAGTTTGTATGAGCACATGATGGGGTCCTGTGTGTCCCTCCACCCCTCCTGAAGAATCCCTCGTGATGTTTTCTCTGACTTGAAATATCTCAAATCCTGCAGCGGTGAGAAAATGAGCACATATGTTAGCGGGTGTACACGCACGCACCAGCATACACGCACACAGCCCATGAGGCATCGCAATTTCAACACCCCAGGGGAGGGTCATGCTCGATGGCCTAAAATTAGATGCATGACCTGAACACCATTCAAAACAGAGGTGTCAAAGTCTGTAGAACGCATAACTCACGTAGAGGTTAGCAAGTGGCCCTGTCATTTTAAACACATTTACAACAACACAATGTTGGGTTTTTTACCAATTGGGAATATTTGACTAGTTGGACCATTTGTACTCATCAGTAATGATTTAATAATAATAATTACCTCGGAATCTTTATAGTAGCGCTCAGGGATCTCATCGTAGGCGATGTCGACGAAACACACTTCTCTCTCCTGATCCTTCAGCTCGTTGTCAAAGATCTGAAACACAAGAGGATAACCAGTGCACACAAAAAGACACTTTTTTAAAACACAAATGGGGATACAGTCTGCCGACCAAATACGCGAGTGGTGCGTTTCCATACTAAACCAGTAGGTGGTGCTAATATCTCACATTTCCTGTGATGTCGCAGAGTGGCCTCGAAAACACTTAAACGTGTGTAAAAAAAAAACAGATTCAGAATTTTTTAAAAGTCGAAGTAGTTTCTTTTTTGTATAAACTGGTCCACTTCCTGATTCTTTTCCCTCCTGTCTTATTGTGGGTGGCAGCAGGAGTGCTGCTGTGGGATGGGAAGAGCGAGGAGGAAGAGAGAGAGAGATGCAGGGGAACCAGGCAAAGAAAGAGAGCAGCACGAGAAGGTAGTAGTAAAGAGAGGAAACTGCACAATCCTTTCACCTACCAGTATTTTTCTCTATATAAAAACACATTTGTTGCTGCGTAGACTGCTTACACTGCGGGCCTGAGGAGTTCTGTTTGGCTCGGCGCCGTGTTTGATACCCAGCTGACTCAGAGCTTTGGGCTTCAGAATCGTGGTCATAACGACATGATCAAAATGATCTGCCGTGCTCATGTCTAATTCACACAGAACGATGCAGAATCAGGTGGAAATGAAGAAAAAGCAGCCGTTTGATTGAGGATTGAGGACAGGGAGCGGACCTGATCTCTCTTCTAGCACAGTACACTCACATTGTCATTGATGCCTTTGTTGTCCTCGTATTTTGTCTCTATGTGGATGGAAAACTTGGGCAGGAATGAGCACTGCGGATGAAATATTTCAGAATAATGAATCAAATGCACTGAATACATCAAATCTCATCCATCGCTGACTGAAAAAATAAAACACTAACAGTGGAAACTCCCTATTTCTCAATCCGAAACATAAAGTTTGCGACAAATAAGTAATTATATGAAACCTTCAATTGGTCGGTGACATCAAACGGTAAAAAGGTTGAGGAGAGATGTCACTTACTGTATATTCTGCAGATCATCGCAGGGGTTCAAGAGACGTCCGCAAACAATACAAATGGAACACGAGAGAACCGCAGTTAGGATAGGAATGGTCCAAAACATGAGACAGTAGCAGTTGAGCAGACTCCCTCTTCCCTTCCAGTTTAGGCTTTTCCTAAAGCAAATTCACAAGGTGACTCTCTGCCTACCTGTGATGGTGTAGGGGTAGTAGTTCCACGCCTTCTCTGTCACGTAGAAGATTTTAGGAACCACTGCTCGAGCCCAACTGGGTAATTTACTGCAGAGTCAAGTCAGACAGAGATGTATGAGCAAATATTCATGTGTCTACTTGTACCACCACCACTACAACTGTACTACTGTAACCTTCTATGATATGCAACCTTGTCTCAGGTTGGTTTTTGTTTTAGTTCTTCATAATTTGGTTTTATTTTTTCTATTGTTGAGGACAAATCAAGTTTTTTCATTTGAAGACAATGTAACACCATCACCAGTAACTTAAGAGACGTGTTGATCTGTAAGAAGTAGAGCAAAGCAACTGTAACTTCAGTTTTTCGAGCAAAATACTTGTGGTTTACACCGATGACATGAGACGTCGGCGGAAACGAAATGTTCCCGTTTATAGCGGACGACGTCTGATGGTCAACTCTGAACTCGCTGTCAACGCTGAAACTTTCCTGCGGGCCTGTCTTCATTGTCACTTCCATGATTGACATGAAAACAACTTATTTCCCCCAGACAACAAAGCTTCAAATCTTCCCACTCTGGTGCGATGGTTCTAAATAAAACCTAAATGGAATAAATGCATTAAAAAACAACTTTGACAGTTATATTGTGTGAACATTGGCAGGCTCGCGCTCCGGCTCCATCTCGCTGCCTCCCAACAAAAGACCGACACTCCTCCTACTCCCCCATCTGCTGAGTTCTCTCGTTCCCTCTGCTTGTTCTTTTAAAGACTCTCGGCTGCAGCAGGAGCCGCTCTGGCGGGTGTTCAAGCCTGGTGGGTGGTTGCATCGCCGTCGCTGCCCAATTCTGGACGGAGAGGCGAAAACTGATGGACGCTCGGTTGAGTCGTCCAAATATAACGTGGGACGAGTCAGATGGGACGCGTCCAAATTGCCGAAGCGCAGCACTGCGGCAGATTCTCGGGGCTAACAGTTGGAGCACGACAGCTCCGGCCCAGACTGAGCTCCCTGCTGGTGAATGAGAGCTAAATGCTTTCTGGTTTCAGAGCAGGCAAATGGCCAGTTTACCAGGACAGACCCGGCTAAAACATTTGATATGAAATGACTGTGGTTTCCTTAAACCGCTATGTAGCTTTCTTTTTGCTTTCCAGAGGGATTTTTTTTAGCTGCTTAGTGCTGAGAGCAACTGTTGCCTTGTGGGTGTGTCTCAGCAGTAGGTCTTGGAAGGACCTGGAGGACCATCTGATTAATCTGCATGACAACTGCTGGAGATTTGTTTCTGACAAGACCAGAGGACACAGTTTTTAATTCCTCAGCAGCAAAATGTAAACCGTCCAAGCTGGTGGTTAAAGGAGGGGGGGGGGGGGGGGTTGCTGCAGCCAGGTCTTTCTCTGCTGCCTCTTATCTTATCCTTCCTCTGCAGAACAGAAATCTGCTGACTCAACATAAATGGCGCTCTGGCAAAGGGAATGCTGACACAAGTGCTTGTGGTCAAACAAATTGGGAACAAAATAGGCTCCTTGTTCTTTATTGCCTGCCGTTATTTGCGCACAATCTCATTTCTGTTTCTACTTGACACATTCTGTCACATTTCTGATTCACTGGGCAAAACATGCAGGAGGGCTTTTAGATGTAAGAAGATGCTGACAGCTCAAATGTGATGTGGAGACATCATTAACTAAATAGTGTCTCCTCTAGTGTTCATGAGCTGCAACTCTGCAGCAACTATAGATTAAAAAACACACTGACCTGTTGAGGTAGACGCGTTTCTCTGTGAACTGTCCCTGGCCGTGCTCCGGGTCCTCAAAGGGTTCATTCTGGACCACCTCCACCCCTTCGCCTCGATCACTTTGCTCATGACTGTGTTTACTGATCATGTACAGCTGTCCGATCCGGTACTGAAAGACAGAAACACCGACAAGTTCACACGTTAGGACGCCGACGTCAGCTAAAAACAAACCAAGAAGAGTTAAATCGCTTCATTTTCACCACAATGACCCTGTTTTTCATCCGCTGTAGTTCAATAGTAAGTGCATGAACTTGACAGTTTGATTGTAAGAAAAAAATATCATCAAAGGTAAATTTTGAACGGGTGTACCTGCGTGTAAAAAAAACCTTGTGTTCACCCATTATTTTTAAGCTGAAATGAGTATAAGAGGTGATTGGAGGTGGGAGCGTCCCAGGAGAATCAAGGCTGATGGATTAATTTATGAACTAGCGTCCCAACTGACTCCTGTTCCTGAGTGGAACGTCTTATTTAAAAATCCTAGATTTCAAGTATGAAAATACAGGGAGGTGGAAACTGGAACAAACTATGAAGAAGGTTCATTATGAAGGCAAACACATTCAACACAACTGGCTGAAAACTCCCCTTATTTTCCTCCAGGAGAAGCGAGACAATCACTTCAGAAAATGGCGCGGCACTGAGAAACCACTCTTAATCAATCGCTTGGCTTCATCACCGAGCCCCCGCTAAGAGCGCTGGCGTTTGTCTTAATTTCATCAGGCTGAGGACTAAGCACTCTGGGTCATTCATCAGCGCCAGGACACACGCTCGGAGCTGGTCACTTTGTTCAGGTTGCCCAGTTGTCAGAGATGACATCACATAAATGATTCACACTTCACAGATGGTTTTCTTTACACTCCATTATTTCCCCTGCACGCATTCTGGACTGTGCACCCACAATTGTCTAGCTTCTATTTACACAAGCTGTTTTTTTCAAAATTGATGACTAAAGGTGACTTTAAGTGCATTCTTTGCATTCCAGTCTTCAGGAATATATATTAGAAATGCACTTTATTGCCCGTGATTTCAGTTTTGCAGCATGATTTGCTTTTATGCTGACAATGCTAAACTTCCAGCACTCCGTACGAGCCGTTGTAATCACAACCTGTGGAAACTATTTAACATTTGCTCAGAAAATGGGATTCGTTTGATCTGTGAACAGTGTTCTTTTTTTATTTCAATGTCTTCCAGTTGATGAGCACAGCAAGTGTCGCTCTGCAGAGAAGACACACAACCATGCGATCACACAAGGACAGTACATGATGTGTACGTGATGTGCAGACAGCACAATCATGAGCAGCTTTATTACACACACACCCGTTCCTTCCACAGTTTGGGGGACATTTAATCAACGTGGCAGCACGGTGCCGTGCAATATTCTGCTCTCTCCAGATAAGATTATCCTTCAGCTGCAGGTCTGACAGTCGATCGGTGGACCGAGAGTGTAATTAGAGTGTCTGTCAGTAGACGAGTGAGACTCCAGAGAAAGGGCAAATGAACAAGATGACAAGTATATGGTGCTTACAGCGACTTACTCGGGGAGTAGAAGAAAGAAAGTTAGGTAAACAGTCATTGTGTTAGCTGGTAGCAGCAGAAAGACAGGAAACATCAGCTGCAAATATCACAATTTTTCGCTGGCTCATTTTGACAAAGTGGAAGTGCTTTTTTTTAGATGCTATACTAACAAACATTGGTGTGTACTGGAGTTCTGCACCGGACTACTCCACTCATCCAACTCCTGCCTGTCTTTTACAATTTAGGCAAATATGTTAACGAGAAGTGCTCCCAATCAATATTTTTCCACTGATGCCTGTCATATGTGGCCTTGCTAACCCCATCCGTTCCCATTCGCTGTGGCTGGGTTGTGTGGGAACTTAATGCCTCTCATCTGTACCGCTGGCCTAAATGAAGATAGCCCACAATTCAATCACCACCATCAGTTGTACAGAAATAAAACTAATACATTACATTCTTGCATATGTGAGGTCACATTTTAAAGTACTGGAGGAACCTACTCTGAAAGTATTACAGGTGTAGAGGTTCCTCGCCCAGCCACCAGGGGGCGTCCATGTAAAATATTAACGCTTTTTAAATTTCTGGTTTGTAATTACAATAAAAACAAAGGCATAGTTTAAAAAGGGTCGATACTGGATTAAAAAGATGGACGTGTAAACAAACAAATCCTAAATCCAGTTCCGGCCATTATTGTTGATGTGAATAGAAATGAGACAAAATGATGACATGTATTGTTTATGGATTCGGAAAGCTGCTTCCTCAACCTTTAAGTGAATTAAACAGCAACTCAGTTGCTCAGCTGAGACTCAACCTGATACCTGTCAGATCCAACTTCCTCCTAATGTGGGATTCAGTGCGGGCGCACACCTGAGAACCGCACTCCCCTCGGAGAGAACGATTAATCACCTGAACTGCGATTATTCATTCTATTATCATGCACGACAAATGCATTTAGTGGAGATTGAAACTTATATTAGAACCACACTCTAATGGACTTCTCCCCCTGGTGGTTAGGAAAGCATAAAAAGGTTTTTCCCTAAAATAAAGCATCATCAGAAATTTCACTCTTTGCAATAATTTTTACATTTCAGTCAGTTTCAGCCAATGAAAAGAATCCTTATTCCAAATCAGCACATACTGGTGTTTGTACATTAAAATCCCCCCAACACACACTGAACTGGACTCACAATAAAGTTCGAAACACCCTAGGAAACCACTTCAAAGTCGTGACCTGTGCAGAGCTGGGGGGGGGGGCAGTTGGCTCCAGCCACTGAGGTAAAGGTCACAGTAGTTGTGCTGTGAAGTGCAGATCGGCATCCGCAGCCGTTTCTTCTACAGAGGGCACGGAGGACAGAACCAACCAACACACTTGAACCGACCACTTTACAACAGGCGTCGGGCCGTAACGCCCAAACTATGTCACCCTGTTAACATAAATTATGTTGGCAAACTCAATCAAGCATGATGGGGAGTTTATGAACACCGTGTGGTGCGCATATTCTTGCCAAATAAAGCTCAACATGGGGACCAAAGGCATGTATGCATTAATAATCTAAACAAATAAACAAACAACCACTAAAAATTAATTAATTTTGCACCTCGTTTCACGCAGAAGACAATTCCAGGGCTGGAAATTGAGCCCTGGCCCGCAGTGATTTTTACTGCTGTGATTCCAAGTTAATGGGTGGACTGGACCCGCGTGTGTAATGGTTGGACAGGAACTTTACAGCTGCCATAATTAGCTGAATCACTGATCATGACTGTTTACGTTGGTTTCAAGGAAAAGCTATTGGCCCGACCAGGCAATGCAGCTGTAAACGCTTGCGATTTACTGGGAAACGGCGACAGAGGCAGTGATTGGACCCCAGATCCCATTAAAGGGCCATAAAGCCTAGTCAGGAGGACAGGGAGAGGAAGGGGAGGTGACTTATCTGCAGCAGGTGCCCTTGGAATCGCCGGGGTAATCACGTTTTCATATGCAGGTGCAAAAATAGTAGAGTGGGAGAGTGAATGAAGGCAACCTAAATGAGAAGGTCAGAAGCTGTGCAGTGTGTGTGTGTGTGTGTGTGTGCGCGTGTGTGGCACCTTTCTGTACTATTTTTAGTGATTTTGCTTTGTTGGCAATCATTACTCCTCCTTTTTCCTCTCTCTTCATTGTGTTTTGTCCTTTACTGTTACTAATCTTTTGCTTTACCTTGAGCCTCATTTTAGAACCAACGCATTTCTTTTCTTTCTTTTCTTCCTTGTAAAGCTGCTATGCATTAGCTTTAAAAAAAAAACAAAAAAAAACCGTATTATCTGTTGCCATCACAATCGACCAGAGTTCTATCTGGAACTATTTAGAAGAAGCTTTCTGGTGAGAACAGGCAACATCGGAGTGACAGGTTTGCTTCAAAGATCACAAACGTGCAAACATAAATAGAACCTGGTTCTCAATGTCGAGCCGCTTCTGCTCATCTGCAATTAACATTCTGAGAATGCTTTCAGAGTACGGAGTGTAGGCAAGCAGAGGGAATTCGCCGGATATCAATTCATTTAACGAGCTTGCAATCCAGAATCAAACTGTCGTATTTGTCATCATTCCCATAATTAATTCGGAGAACCGGTTGTGCTCCGAGACGTTACAATCACCTCAGATCATCCTTTAAGATAAATGCCAGAAACCTTATTAGTGTCATCATGATGAGACTGAGATAAACAGCTAAGAGAGAACTGAAACACCAGCTGGCCTCCGATAGCAGGACGGTTGTTGCAGCAGTTTTTACTGTACGGACTGAAAGATCCACCTGACGCTTTCTTCAGCTGCACCCAGACTGGCCCTTCCGCTGTCCGGGGCACTTAATTTGACCTACGGTTGTCACCCTCTCGTGATCCCTTCACAAGCTGAGCTACTGCATACGTGTCACTGTAAATGCGTTAATGACTTTGTATCAAGAGTGGCCTGTTGGCAGAGGTCAGTTTGCTACCACACCACTAACAACAGCCTCACCCTCACCCAGACCACAGCGGGACTTTCAGATACAGACTTTTCACAGTAACTCAGTGTCTCTAAATAACTGAAATGAAACTCAAGTTGGCTTTCTTTGGAGAACCACGTCTCTGTCCCTGAATAAACATTTCATCAACAAAAGGAAAGGTGGACTCATTTTGTGCTTTCACACTTCTCATTTTGGTCCGGAGGTTGACAAGACCTGGTCCATGCCCTGGTCTTTATTCTTCTTCTGCCCCAGTAGCATGCTCCATAGAAACTCTGTGATATTAACTGTCATATACTGGATATACCCTATATTTTGGAGGACTATATTTTGATGCAAGTATTTGAAAGCAGCAGTACAAGATAAACTTCAAAAGCTAGCAGATGTCTAATAAACAGCCCAATTAATGATGCCACTCTGCGAACGTGGTGACATTTTCTCAAAGTTCGAGTAAAATGATTTGTTCACAGAGGAGGAGACGAAGCCGAGACACCTGAGAGCACTCAGAGTTGGGCTCTTGTTCCTCCGTATCGAGGAGACTGTCCAGATGCTTAGATGGCCAGACTCCTCCCTGGGAGGGTGTGTCCAGCATGTCCAGCCACGAGACGAACCCCATGCAGACCTGGGATGTGACACCAGAGGGACACCATTTCCCATCTAGCTCTTCCAGAGGAGCTACAGAGAGGATGCACCGGGCTTCCTTAATGAAACCGCTGCCCTTGTGACCCGGATAAGCTGAGGAAAATGGAAAGGAACAGAGCGTTCGCAACGTACAGCCAGACAGTGCATCGCTGCCTAGGCAACCAAAACACAAGTGCTAATTATAGTGACAGCTGTAGACGCTGCGACATAAAGCCCTTCATGTCCAAACACACTGAGCTGTCAGGGAATTCACGTCTTCAGAGGCTTTTGTCTCAATGGACAACAGGCTTTGTATGCGGTGTGACCAAATAGCCTGGACATTAACAGGATGAGTTCATGTTTTCCATTAAAGTTTTAATTTCTGACTCCCTACTAATCTTTTCCATAAAGAGAAGTTTTTAACTTTGAGCTCCTCAATTGACGAATGACCAGTAAACACTGATCTTTGAGAGGAACCTGTGTCTGAATCCCTTTTGGACAGTGACTTTGCAAAATCCCATCGAGGCAACTGCAAACCAACACAAGGACAATGCACGGGGACCTTTACTGAGGCACCACAAAGCCAAAATAAACCACAGTCAGGAGCACCAAAGATTACAAGCATCTCTGATTGAATCATCAACCTGACGAAAATAATTGAATTGAAAAACAGAGTCGATTCCGAGTCAGTCTCAAGACTCTCGTAAAGGGAGTGGGGTGACATCATTAAGGTAGAGCTGCAACTGAATGTTGAAATTGCCTCTTTTGCCACATCCTGGCAGCCCTCGGGCCACATTCAGGTCGTTTGCAGATTAGGACACGAAAACTGTGACACGGCTGTGACTCACATCTGTGTCTGTGATTCACTTCCGCATCACAGACACAGTGACACAAAAACCACTGGTCCACGGTACATGTCACTCTTCACACCGTGGGATGCGACTCACATTCACATCTAAGGGCAAATACCCATCACCGATTCATCTGTCCCGCCCTCTTGTTGGATGTGTTCAAGTGGGCGAGGGGAGACCGTTTCCAACCTGTCATCAAGCTGCGAGCCAGAGCAGAAATGGAGAGTTTCTTTGGAAAAATAAAAAGTGGAAGGTGGAGCGTCTGTATCGGCAGGTCTGCCTTTGTGTCTGGAAATGCAGCTGAGACTGCATCACGCACTTCTGGTCATATCAAATCAATTTAAAGTTTAAAATTCAGACTCAAAATCTATTTACAGGCTCAGTGGTGGGATGGGTTAGATTCATTCACAGAAATCTGATCGGGACTAAAAAGCAGGGTGGATGGATCATAAGATTAGACAAGACCGATCTCAAGCCTGATGGCTTCCTGATGGAAAGAGAAGATGAAGTTTAAAAGTTTCTGGTGGGAAATCTGTGAAAATGTGGATGATTTCCCATTAAGAGTCCAGTTCCTGAGGTAATGTAAAAGAGATCTACCCGATATTTAAATATATCATTTAGACAGACATTAAAATCACAGACATAAAACTATCAGAAAATCTGCCCTGTATATAACAGCTTAAAAATAATTTGTGCACAATTGATGATTCAACATATTGAAAAACAGGATTGCTCATTTTGTAAGCGTGTGTTTACACTAATGTGTCATTTTGCCCCCGACCTGTTACGCTCACCGCGAGACACGTGAACAGTGTTGATTCTTGGTCAAATTTCACTTATCAAGCTTCCCTCGTATCAGGAACTGTTTGTCCCGTAAAATTGCATCAGGCTTCGCTTGTTCCGATCGAGCCCGAAAGGCCTGAACAGTTTTAGAACATTTACAGATTCAAATGCGTGTTTTTTCTTTTTCCACACTCTAGTGAGCAACAAGCTCGAGTACCGCGGCCGCAAAAACATTGGCCACCACAAAGAAATAGCCCCAGAGCAAAGAGGGAAACGGGCCCTGGCGGTCCCATCAGGGTGGCTAAACAAACGAGCTCAGTTGGCACTCTAACAGTACGGGACTCCAAATGCCCCCCCTCTCATTCCCCTGCAGCCTCGCGCAACTTTTGTGGGAAGCCGAGAGTGCTCTTAATTTCCTAGGAGCTGACTGAGGGGTTTGGAGTGGTTGCCATGGTGATGGTGAAGGGCCGGGAGGTGCAGCGAGGTCGCAGAGACTGCGAGTCCACGTCAAGTACAAACAGTTCTTTCAGCACCTGATTTAAAGACAGGAACATCCCGACAAGCCTGGAATGTTGAGGAACATGATCATTTTGCCATGTTTGCCTGCTCCCTTTTCTCACTTCTGGCTGCACTCAGGTCAGGTATGCGGATTATGTTAATCCCATGAGTCCCATTACATCCAGACCACGTTGCCTTTGGGTGTGTAGAGGAGCGACGTTTAATGGATTCACGTCGGGCAGATGAGAACAACACTGTGAGATTATAATGCCACAACACACAAGTACTGTGTGTCTGACTTTAATTCCAGCAAATATGGCTAATTTTAATTTTTCACATTTAGACACATGACGTCACCATCATGACAAAGATGTTCTTGCAGAAAACAGTCAGTAGAAGCTTTTTAACACACACACACACACACACACACCACACACACACACACACACAAATACTTTTGTGCAACACATTAGCATGCAGATCCAGAGCCACAGCGTGTCAGGTGACTCTGTCAGTGGTCTCGGTCGTATTCAGTAAAGTTTGCCAAAATCTGCAGAGCCTCGATAGCAAGTGGACACGGAGGAAAAGTGTGATCTAAAAGTGATAATGGCCTCTCTTTACTGTTGAAACACGCAGGTAGATCAATACTGGACTCCTTCTCATTGAGTGTCCAATCCATCCCTGATGGCCTGTGAGTGAAAAACAGACATGAGGATATGCGTGTGTGTGTGTGTGTGTGTAGCCACTGAACTGAAACTGCATTAGGACCATGGGACTGAGCTTCTCCTAACACAAGGTAGTCATGTGTCAACTTAGAGAATAAATCTGACCAGTCATGATCCACATCTTACAAATACAATGAAGAGGCTCATTTTGATTTTTTGTTAGTAAAGTATGGAATGTGTTTATGTACAGTCACAGACAAATATATGTGTGTAGAATTGCCTTTGCTTCCCCATGTTGACGGACCCTCATTTCAAAGCGACGCCGCTCCTCATCTGTAGTAGCGTCATCCCTGTAAAGTGACATTTGAAAGTATGAAAGAGGATGGCTCCTGCTGAGACTCAGAGGGGAGGGAGACGGGCAGCAAAGGCCACTGCAGTCACAGAGCAGAGGTCCAGAGGAATAAAGGGGTTTATATGGACCTTTGTGGCCCGGTGCATCTGCAGCGTTTGTTCATGTCCAGTAGAAACGCTAACACAGTAAACAGTCCGTGGAGATCACTTGAAATCCTGCTGTTGGCCCAGAGTTACTTCTTACAAAGGCGATATACTTACCCTTGTTGTTTAAAAACACAACTGGTTTTATGGCAAAATAAAACACTTAGAAAGAAAGAGCCCAAAAAGAAGCCAAAAGCACACAAAGCTGGATTAGACCAAAGACGATGATGAGATGTTTCAAGTCCGTTTTTAAAGACAAGTCCCCCGTATATACCTACGTTAGCCATCCTCTGTTTTGAGCAAACTGGCTTTTGTTGACGTTGACTGAATACCCTTGACCTTCTGTCTGAGTTCCTGTGACCAAGAAATACTGAGCCAGCAATGGACCGTGTTTCCATAACAGGCTCTCTAATACAGCCTTTGATTACAAGGTCAAAAATGCACTGAAAAAGGGAGGTATAACATCGTTTACAATGGTCACCACAGCAGAGAGGTCATCCGCACGCTGTGCGTTAGCGAATGTTCTCACTCATCCAAGAAAAACCAGATCCGAACAAAGGAGGAGGCTTTCAACAGCTGTTCCACCCAGTAAGTTTCCCAATCGCTCCCACCCAAAAGAAAACGATGGCTGGAAGCATCCACAACCATTTCATGATGCAGATGACCACTGTCGACCTCTCAGGGACTCCCAACGCTGAGGAAGCCTTTTGGAGGAGAAGTGGAACATCTTCAAGAAAAAAAAAAACACCATCCTTTTGCACTGACTCAGTAAGTGAAAATCCAGTAAGTGAGCCAGTGGGTGAATAATGACGGGATTCTGTGTTACACACCTATAATGAATCATTCTGTTTCTATGCTCCGGGAAGGTGAAAGAACAAAGAGTTAAAGCTTCATCCTTGGGCTATTCCTCTAAGATCATTCACTGTTTATCCAGGGAGCGGCTGACTTGCCGCTGCTGCGTGGAAAGAGAGAGGTAATAGTTTTCTGCAGACGCATCGCATAATCTACATGATAGAAGGCCAATTGTTTTTTCTGGCACCGCCACTTTTCCACATCGTACATCCTCCCAGCTGCCAGTGACATCAGATCAGCTGCACCTCATTTCCCACCCCCTCCTCCTGAATTCTTTCCCTCCTTTACCACATGTCTTCACTCAGCAGAATAACCAGCCACTGAAGGAAAGGGAAGGTAAACACACAGACATGGGCAACCATATCCAAATGACCATATTCCTGATTCTCCCTGCGCACACGTCAATCCGGTCAGCAGATCTAAAGTTAACGCATGTACAACTGCACCAACAAGGGCGGTAATAATCTACCTGTGCCATTATGATCGAGTTACACAGGCTGCAAGAAAGCTAGGGCTCACCACAAAGCCCGAGGAGACAGAACCAGTCTAGTGATAGTCAAAGCAACAATCGGAATGAGTGTATTACCAGGCAGAGTTTTTGCCTTGCTGCGGTTTCACTGCATAATGCATTCACCACAATATTTGTCAAGTGCAAATACGAGCGCCAGATGGAGTGGCGGAAGGCTTCGTCTTCACGGTGCAGCACTGGGGCCAGCAGAAGGTCTGCTGGAGAGTGAGTCTTTCAGGAATTTGACTCTGCCCAGCTCTGCCTCCCGCTGACGTCACAGCTGTGGTAAGGGCAGATCTGTCCGTTTTGGGAGGAAATCCCCTTTTTTCCCCTCCTTTCTCCAAATGCCCGTGTTTATTTTTGGATTAATCTGCCTCACTTACACACCGTGACCTGGAATTTGACCCTTTCTCATTTGCGCACTATGACAGTGAGTAATAAACGGCAAATTTGGTCATTGTGAATTTAACATGGGCTTCATCACTGATAGAAACAAATAAAAATATTCAAATTGAGAGTTTTAGTGAACCAAACTTTCATACGAAGGTTAAATCTGTGCAACTCGGCAATAGTGTTTCGGTATGATATGAACCTTGAATGTTGCTCTGCTTATACTACATGGTTTATTGGTTCATAACAAGAAGGCTCCAGGTTTGATTCAAGCTCTCGGTGGAGCTGACAAATTCTCCCCAACTGTAAATTGGAACCAGCTCGTGAATGAAAAACGGGCATGGTGTGAGGACCCTGTGATGGACTGGGGACCTGCGTAGGGTGTAGTCCTCCCTCTGGCCCCCTGATGTTTGGGACAGACCATGAACTAGGGGCGTCATTGGCAGGGTCAGAACTGGTATTGGGTCCCTGGTGCTGTAAATGTCTGCCGGCTGCTTCTCATGGATGAGGACAATGTAGAAGTCAAACTACCAGCTTATGAAAGTGTATATGACAAATGAAGTAACTTCCTGGTGTTTCTACTCGACACCCCCCCCCCCGTATGATTCCACATCCCTTCTCTCTTTCCTTCCAGTACATTCTGGGGGCTTTACAAAGATTGTACAAAAACAGAGACTCCTCAAGATAGACGTATGTGGGATGAAAATGAGTCATACAGATGCAAAAACACACAAGCACAGCCGGTAAAGTAAAAATATGCACGTGGGATGTTATTGGCTCTGTGTTATGAGTAGAAAGTAAGCAGTGATCAATATGGGATGATGTTTGTGCTCAACAAAGCCTGGAGAAATGGTGGGGGGAAGAAATGGTTTGTTTGCTGTACCAAAGGGCTGTGCAGGATCCTGCTAAGTGATATCCATAGCTACGACCCCAGTTCTACTTTGTACTTGTCCTGCTTTCATTTGTTGGCGCATCCTCATGTTATGGTGACTTCTTTTGGCCATTGTCTCAGATCTGGTGAAAAGAGCAGCATCAGCACGTCGCTGCCACGTGCAGTGGAAACACCCAGAATAAATCACGGTAATTGTATCAGATTTGTGTCGTTTTTGAAGTCAGACTCTTACTCTTGAGTTGACTGGGCAGCACTTTAAGATCTCTTTAAGATCTATTTAAAGAGCATCTACATCTGCCTCTTGTTTGCCTTTCCAGAGCCATAAAACCTGGAAAGTGAAAGGAGGGCGAGCTGTGATGGATGTGAAGGACGGTCTTGACGAGAGGTACGCAGACTCCAAAGGAGACTGGACCTTGTACCCTCAGATCACCTCTCTTAACTGGTTCCGCCAAATCGCTGCATTTTGTAAAGACTCTGAACCTTTCATCCGTGTTATGTCATTGTGCTCGTTAGTCTGAGCAAGCACAAGTCTTTGTCTGAAATGCATGAATGATCAAATGTGCGCAGCAAATACAAAGCCTCTCTTGGCAGCTGAATGGAATCATAATGGGAGATTATGTCCCATACAAATACCTTCTCCAGTCAAGTGTCTCTCTTTGGAAAACCTTGAACCACTTATTGCTCCGACCACCGGTAGCGTGATCATTCATTGACCATTAAAGGACGTAAAAGCCTGGGCTGTTACAACATACTGTACATGATCCAATAGAACATCTTCCTCTGAATGAGGTCTGAGATTGCATTCCTGTTATTGATATAATACCTAAACCGCAGACCCCTGTAAAAATTTGCTTATGCGCCATCACATAGATGCACAGCCTGGAGCATGGTGTGATCCCTGTAATGGAAAAGACCAGACAGAACTCGTCCATTCCTTTTTTTGAAGCATTATTTCTGAAGTGCCAACTGTTCTTGACAGCAATGTTGCTCTATACTTCCCTCAATCACACTAAAAACTGCCAGTGAATCACCACAGCGCCAAACGTGCGTGAGATAAGCTGCACTCAACTCAAACAACTTCAAATTGGCTTCATTTCTGCATTCTGAAGTGTTTTAACAGCCTTTTTGAAAAGGCTATTATAAAGTGCAAATATAGCTATTTGAATGAAAAGGACCCAGTGATAAACAGATCTATCGTTCTTGTCATTTTTGCTATTTTAAAATACTACCTTGCCTCCCAGCTGACCTGGAAGTGCTTCAGAATCCACTGGAGGAGGATTAATAAATGGGGAGGGAAGTGGGGGCCTCCAAATAAGCATCAGAAGATAGATGGATTAAAAAATAAAGTACAACTGTAGGCAGCTTCTTTAAAGATAGTAGCACAACGAGCAATTCTGCTAAATCCATTTTAAACCATAATATAACAGAAGGCGGGGACGGGTGTTGGAAAGATTTTAAAGTTTTGTTTGTGTTTCCTCAGCAGAAGGAGGCAGCCAGATACTGCATAACATCAATGATTACAGCTTCAACTACAGGAGAAGCAAATTGGGGGTGTTCGGCAGCGCATCAATATAATATCAAGCAACCAAGTTAAGCAAAAATGTCATTATCAGCATTGCCAGCCTCTGACCAAGATACGTATGTTCACTTTCCAGCAATACTGGGGAAAATAAGCTAATTTCGATCTTTCAACTGTGCCGATTTCGTTGAATTTTAACCAACAAACCATGTGTTTCATTAATATGACACACATGAGCAAAAAGGAGTTCACCCATGAAACATTCTGATAATATGCTGAATGATGCGTTGGACTGCACTGGGCTTTCATTTAGACATAAGCTGGGAGCAATGCAGGAGCCGTGCACAGGGGAGCTGAAGGCATCGCATCAGATATTCTGTTTAGCTGGAATATTGGCTGTCACAGTCAGTTTACACTCATGTTATTATCTGACACACTAAATGCCAGAGCTTGGTGCTCAAACACAGTCCGGAGGGAAGCTATGAGTATTATCTGCCTCATTATTTGACAGCTATCCTCGGGATGTTCTTACACTATAATCACTATAATCCAGTCCACCATTGGGGGTAACGGTCGGGATGAATTGTACTGGTTACCATAGAAACCAGAGATGTAATGAAGTATGTCGGCATACAGCTATCTATAGACTGACTACTTTGTGCATGTGTGGGTTGAGCTGATAGTTCTTCCAGAGAGTTTCACCTGTGTGGGGGCTGGCGAGCACGGCGGCACGGTGGTCGGTGTGTATCTTCACGGCGAGCTTAAAAGGGCCAGCTTCACACATAACGGAAAAACAAAAATTTCCGTCCGTGGGGACGGCGCTTGCACGCGATCACAGCCAGGAACTGAAACCTGGCTGCCGATCGGAGCAGACTGTTGAAAATTTAAAACAGTGCATTTCCACAGTGCAAAGATTGAGTGAAAACAAGCTGTGACGCTCCTCTGACTCACATCTGTGTGTGTGTGTGTGTGTGTGTGTGTGTGTGTGTGTGTGTGTGTGAACACAACATGGTACACCTCAAATAAACCCTCCCTGCTCAGCTCTCATCACATTTCTCTGCTCTACCTGTTATTCAGCTGCAGCTGCATTCCGTTGCTCTGATGTGTCTGTAACTTTATTGTATGTGGAAGCCCTCCGAAACATGACATTTGATGACAACTTGGGCTTTATTACTTCTGGGGGTTGAAGCCGTTCAAAACTGAAAGCAGCAGCTGATCAGGTTTTGAGCACACTGTGCAAGGCTGATAACGTGGTTAAAAGTGTGGCTAAACAAACACAAGGGGCCTTTACAGGGCGATAACACAGCTGCTGCAGTTCAGATGGAACAAGCCAAAAGTCCATTTCTGAGAAGATGTGCAGGTCTCCTCACAAAAGGTTCATTTTTTAGTCTTGACACGATTAGCATGTATGGGTAATTAAAAAGGAACCTTGCCACAAACATCAGCCGTCCAAGAATCAGCTGCTCTTTCTCTTTTTTCAGCACACATTACTGATTTAGCCCCTTTCAGACACATGACAGTTGTTCCACACCAAACTTGATTAAAGCGCTTTGCATTGTTGTAATACAAACAAGCATTTGTGTTACCTATGAATGTGTATAAGACACACACCTACATGAACATGTAAGCAGCATTTGTGTTACCTATGAATGTGTATAAGACACACACCTACATGAACATGTAAGCAGTTGGAGGATAGATGGACAGGTTTTACTTTGTGCAATAAAAGCCTTTCTGGTTATACAATAGACTCATGAGAACACACACACACACACACACACACACACACACACACACACACACACACACACACACACACATAGCCATCTAGGAAATGAGAATGGGCCTTATCTGTGGATAATGGGCCATCACTGCCCACAATGGTTTCCTCTACTATAGCAAATGGTATCAAATGGGATTCTGATTGAATCACAGCATTGTCATGTACACCAGATGGCAAAGTGGCCTTGCAATTTACCATGACACCAAAAAACACTAATGGGCCTTTCTAAATAAACCTTGTAAGATGTCAGAGGGCTTGGAACATAAACAGAGAAAACAACGTATTTCACGAACTGGGCCCCAGTGCTCACAGGAAACAGAGGGGCTTTTGTGAGCTTTAGTGGTTCCCATAGTTACAAATGTTTGATTAAGTTATTACAAACAAGACTGGATTTACAAGTTTAAACACATACCCAAGGGTGAAACCATCGTCTTGGACCATAACCTGTGACCCTTCTTTAAACAGCGGTCTAAAGTCAAATGTTACAGACGTGTGTAATCCATGTTATGATTTTGAAGGCAGGCACATCATCTTGTCCAACTCTCCATAAGAAATAAGACAGGCAATTTGAGTTCTCTAGAAAGAAGCCTGGGTGTTGTCTCTGTGCTCACCCACTCCCTCTGCTTCTCAGCACTGCCTGTCTATGAGTACATAAAATTAACTGGCGTCATGGAAACATGCTCCAGGATTTAACGGTGGCAACCGATCTTGTTCAAGAGCCCTTATTAAAAATGGGTCTAACAAAGCAGCAGCCATCGCTGACACATTTTTGTTGTTTCACTTTCTAACATGAGCCGGAGGAAGTAAAACAGGAGCACCGATGGAACATTGATCCATGTTTTCAACACTTCTTTGCAAGGACATTTCAACCATTTATTAAATGGTTGTTTTGAAGTGAATTATGCTCAACACTCATAAATGTTAGGGGACAATGAAGGGAGGTTTGTGAACAGTTGTGAGATGGTTGGATCCCCATGTGTCTGCAAATATCACTTTCCATTTAATTTTTAATGACGGTTTGTGCTGCACGCCCGGAGCTATGCACATCACACAGGAAGTGCCACACAGCATACTTGTTGCTTAAGGCCACAGAAATTGTGGTTATCACTTTTGAACAAAATATCTTGTTATCTTTGAAACTTATGCATAGTACGAGAAGACTGGAGATGGAACAGAATTATGAGGCTTTGGCAGTAGCCAGCCCTAAAGAGACTCCGATCAAATTGATAAATACAAAGCTTTCCTATATCCGGCTGGAGGCTAGCTTCTTTCAGACAACTTACATTCTCATATCTCAGGCTGTGCATGAAAAGCGCTGAAATCAGGTTCACTGGGGATCAAGTCAGTTATCTGCATGTGCTGTTTGCAAGTATTGGCTTGCATTGACCTACAGTGCCTGTCTGTCCAAGCAGCCGTGCGTTTTCGCCATCCAACCATTTCTGCAGTCATCGATTCGGCCCAAGTCCAATTTCACACTAGCATTATTGAAACGAGGGAGGGATTTGCAGAATACCCATGCAGCAATGTTGCGCCTCTTAGAGAATGTACTCTATATGTAAAGGATAGCTGTGCTGCAGAAAGACACAGCTCCAGGGGGCCAGTATGAGGCATGGTAGAGGAAACACCTGTGGTAGCGCCCACAGTGTTGCACAACATATTCAAATGTTAACAACTCGGTAGTTTTTTCAGTGTTCTATGCTGTCGAATTTAGAAGGTTCCTGAGTCTTTAACCAGACTAGGAAAAGGACCAGAATGGTTCCCTCCGTGCTCATGTGAGTTGGCAGACATCCCTTCAAGCACATTTGGCTCCAATTGATGGATTAATTCTAGAATAACGATTAGTGGAAACCACACTGGGAGCAGTGGGCAGTACCAGACAAACTGAACTGAAACCATGTGCAATTATTTCCGCACAGAATAACATAACATTGTAATGAGGGCAAATTAAACAAATAGTGGGCAATTTAACCACATCCATTGAGGTAATCAATAAAAATTATTCCCTATTAAAGGCTAAAGTTGGTATGGTAACAAGTTAATAAGTGATTGGTTTCAAATGATTACGATATTATTAGTTAAAATACAAAATGCTGTCATATATTATTGTGCCATGGTACCATAATCAGCATATGGCAACCTAAAAAAATGCCCTGATGGTCTCAGAGCAATCTTCAGCAATCTTCAACAAACAGATGGTGTGATTAATAATTTTTTGACCGGTACTACCCCCGGGCGTTGTAACTGTGTAAAACCCATGATTCTTAAGTGACTTGGAGCAGCTCTGAGGTTGGCAGCCTGTATGTTTTTCCTCGGGATTCTGAGACAGCAGGAGCCCGTAAGGGATCCTGCAGCAGACCACAATGGTTAGAAGGAAGATATCTATGATCTGCCTCTCCTTTAAGGAGGAATAAGGGGGGAATTAAAGAATGGCCCTGGTTAGAGGAAAGAGAACAGCCCCGAGGAACTGAAAGCAGGGGAATATTTTCTTTTTGGCTAAGTGGTCTGTGTAAAAGGAACTTTTAAATCTTGCGTCTTGATGGAATTTTCAAATAAATCTCAAACACACACGCTTCTGTGTCACTGAGCTTGCTGAAATTTAGCATCGAGGCCTATATTTATTGATGTGGAAAAGCAGTCCATGCGCCTATAGTGTCCTAGTTTAAAATAATTTATATTTTAAAACATCTTTAAAAAAGATCTGTGTCTGTATATAAATGGAAAATGTTCTTTCAACACAATGTAAACATTCAAATTAAAAGCATGGAAAGTGCCAAATGTGAAACAGGGCAGTGGTTTAAATGTGGATAATTTAAATCCATTTTTGGTTCAGACTGAAAACAGGAAGGAATGTTAGTATTTCCTGACCAGAAACAATTATTTCCAAAGAAACCCAAACATTTGAGCTTATGTACAAAGGATTATAGTGGGAATTGGTCTCAATCCAGTAGGCTACCATCTTGGACCACCAAAAAGCAGAAAATTGCAAAAAAGCTTAGAATAATGCGACCCAAAATAGCTGCAGTGAGGCTGTGGTGACGTTAAAGAATGAGGTAACCTCTGACCTCAGTCAATGCAGCGAGACTTGGCCTTGCATGTCCCTGAGGTTTCATATCCATATCACCATGTGACCTTAGGAATTTCAAAGAAAACAATATCCCAGGACTTCCTTTCTTTGCCTGCTCCTCCCTTCTTCTTTTTCGGTCCTTCCGGTCATCGTTTTCCTCTGTCTGTCCTGTAATTACTCTTCAAGAGTCATCGCATTGTTGCCCAGTCTTGAGGCCTTATCCTTCTACTCCACGTTTCCTTCTTTATCGCATCCATCAAAGTCTCCGTTTGTACCACAATCCAGGACATGGCTTTTAGGGAGTGAGTATGCGAAACCAGACTCCATGTGTGTAGCCATGATAATAACAAGTAAAAACATGTGGCACCATTTAAAATGGAGATTAAATTACAACTCTTACTAGGGAAGTCTTAAGTCAGGAAATCAACTATGCAGCACCAACACCTGGAGGGAAAATTTTCTCTTTCCCACAAAAGGACTCACACTCCCATTCAAGGTCACAGGCTCAGGCTCGCTACGTTACTAATTACACTAAGGGTCATAAATAATTTGTGATCGACTGCGTCAGGTACACCCTCTGTTGGCTTGCTACTCATGTTAAGACAGTCCCTGGTTTGAGTTTTTCTGTGTGACAGTTGTACACATGGGTTCAGCTCTTAACTGATGGTTCTTAGTGGTGAAAGCCACATTCCTGTGCAGCACTGTATATGAGTAATAACGCAGGAAGAATGTGAGTGTAATGAATATTGAGAAAGATAGCAAGAAAATTTCAAAATATTGTGAGAAACAAAGTTGTAATAGATTGGTACGTCTCAGGAAGTGGAATGTTTTCTTAAATTGTACACTGAAACTGTCTCCTCACAGCTTGGGGGACAGGAGACTTGGTGTGATTGATAGTTTGAATGGTTGCCTTTGTATGCAGGTCCTGTGACTTATCCAAGGCCACCAGAAGGCAGCTGGGATGGACTCCCGGCCCTCGATTCCCACACCTAATATAAAGTATCGACTTCTTGATTTTTCCAAGAATGCATCAGACTTGACTTGTGTGGAATTGACACAGCTATGTATCCCATAATCCATTTCACCTCAGCAAGTGACAGGTCTCCCTGAATAACACGGTGCTATCAGCTTCTTATAGGTCAGGAGAAGTATTTTGAAAACTATTCTGGATCTGATGGGAAGCCAGCACAGGAGTCATGTGACCTCTCCTCACACCTTCTATAGCTGCAGCATTTTGGATAAGTTGAATGAGCCTCAAAAAATTATTTGGACATCCAAGCTCTGTCCCCAGCGAGTTCAGAACTGAAGAAGCCCACAAGGCGAAACGTCTTCAAAGAGAAGAAACACAGTCCAGTTGACAGAGAAAACTACCTTGGACATCCAAATAATTACAATAGTTAATTTTTTTCCTATACACTTCCATAAATAAAAAGTAATTTGTTTACTTGGGATAAACACAGCACTGGAGCTTCCTACCAGCCAAACATGCCTAGAAACTATTGGATGAATTTATGGGTTGCCTGTGATGGAGGCTCTACTTATGCAAGATTGCAAGTACACACTTGGAAGCCAGCTGACGGCACTCCAGAGCGAAAACAAGGAATACGCGTTGAGTTTGAGAGGACTGAAGGGCTAGAAGGATAAAATGCAATGTGTGACAACTTCACCCCTCAGGATCTTGTCCAGGCACTAGGGAAGAAAATCATAAAAGTTGGCAGCACGAGGGGAAACAGGAGATTGGAAAGCCTCTCGACTGCATGCAAAAATGACAGCACCTCGTCACAGCGTCTTCAGCACTGGTGAGACTGCTGCCACCGTGGAAGGCGCATGTGCTAGCTTATAATAAGCACTTTATAACTTAATATATTGTGTGATTCCTTATGATATAGTGATGACAGCAGTTAATGGTTGCAATGGTTAAATGTTTAAGAATGTTTTTCACAAAGCCATCATGAAGGATTAGGATTACCATCAACAGTATTTTTGTACAGACGCGGAGTTTCATGAAAGTATAATATATAGTTTTATAACTCTCCTTTTATTATTAAGTCTTTGATGTGTTCAAAGCTCTGATGGTGAAAAATTTCAATGATAAACTATAAACCAACCAGTCAAACTCTAATAAGACAGATTCAAATATAATATTAACGGACAATATAATAATACAATCCACCAAAATAATGGCCGAGGAAAGATTGGATATTATCGAAGAGCTCAAGGAAAATGAGTCATTCCGCTATATTGTCGATACCCTGCACTTGTTTTTCAACATACCGCAGCCATCCGACTCCACAGACATAGAGGAAAAAATTGTGTTACTCCAAAACAAATACGAAGAGATCGCATCAGCCAATCAGCAAGCGTCGATTGAGGAGATTTTAGCGGATCTTGTTGCCTTGAAAGAAAGGTTGGAAAGTCAAGATCAGACCCAACAAGAAAGAAGCAATGACATTGCAAGTATAAAAGAAGCCCTCGAGAAGATTCAACAAGAAAATACAACAAATCTAAAGGGCGAGATCGAGAAGCTCCAAAATGAGCACACCTCTTTGAGAGAAGAAAATGAAAGTCGTATCTCGAGTATGAAGGAAGAGGTTGAGAAGCTCCAACAGGAACAAAATATGGCACTGAAGGAAGAGATCGAGAAGTTCCAACAAGAGAATATTACGGAATTAAAAGAAGAGGTCGAGAAGCTCCGACAAGAGAATACATCACTGAAGGAAGAGCTTGAGAAGGTCCGAAAAGTGACAGAGGCATTGACTGAGGATGATAAAGATATTGATGAGAGCACTTTTTCACTTGAAGATAATGAACTATTTACTACAATGAAGGACGACATTAATAAGCTCTCTAAAGAAGCCTATAAGTTGAAAAAAGAATTTGTAGAGCTCAAAGGTACCAAAGAATCTCAGGAAAAGCTAATAGACACACTTCACGGAGAGAAGCGGGTTCAATTGGAGCATATGAAACAACAAACAGATCTTTTATCTACGTTAATTGATACAGACCAGGAACAACAAAGTCAACTGGATGATCTGAGAACTATGCTGGAAGAGAAGAGCCTGTCCCCGCAGTATCAAGTTAGCCAAGATGTTAGTATGAGGTCAGAAGACACAAACGTGCAATTTCCAAGAGACACCAGTCAAGACAAGATTAGTGACATACAATATCACATCCTTCGGTACTCAGTTGAAGATGGTAACGTTGTCTGGAAATCAGAAGAAGCCTCAGTCCAAAGTGATGCGTCCTGGCCAGGCTGATCCCAGTTGTAGGGCATCCTAAGGCATACTAATTCCACAACTCTGCATTTCTTAATTTTCAGCATCCTTGGGGGATCAACTGGTTTGGATTGAACCATTAAACATGTATGAATATCATTAAAATTGATAATAAATATAAATTTAAGAAAATGCAAAAATGGGCTCTATTTGAAAATTCTGCTACATGTTTGAATTATGCAAAAATATCACTTCACGTTTGCGACTCACACATAATATGAGCCATATATTTGTACGGATATGCACCGCTTTAGTTTTTCTACTTTATGATTACGACTGAGGAATAAGTAGCACAACAAGAGAAACTTGGTTGGATGTGAAATGGAATGGCCATTATCACTTTTAAAACCATGAAAAGACTTAAGTTTACCTTATAAGAACAGTCGGATGTTAACAAAGTTTGGAGAAATAATTTGTAGTTGATAAAAAGGTAATAAATCACAATACCTGGCTGCAGCATTGTAGAAATATCGAACTCGTATTGTGAAACTATCGGAACACAAGACTTCCGGTAATACCCAACCTGAACAGGAAAGCACTCCAATAGAGTGTTTTCCTCGAAATATTTCAATGTTAGTCTTTGGATCTTGATTTTATCTGTTTATGGATGCATTATGGTCCTAACACGCCAGCTATGACAAATGGACAGAAAAAGTTGTTCATTTCAATCCCTTTTTAAACACATCTTCAGGAGATTTGAGGGGCGGTGAAGATGCAAGATGCTTCCAAAAACAATGGCAGAGGTGGCAAGGCCACCGTCCCGCCATAAGACAGGTAGGCCAGAAAGAGCCCCATACTCATCTTCTCCTGATATGGGTCGTGAGCCCAAACCTCGCCAAGCTGAGTGAACAGAAATAAACAATGGAGCCTTTCTTCAAAACAGCAAACCATGCAACATCAAATCTAAATTATCAATATGAAAAGTGGCAGAGAGTCATGCCAGTGCCATCATGTGAGCTCAAGAGAGGCATGAAGTGAATTTACATGTGTGTGTGTGCGTGTGTGTAATGTAGAAGAGCGACAGATGAAGTGACACCACACTTCCTGCTGAGATGATGATAAGGTGACCTGTCATTGCACATATTTTTGTGTTTATGTTTAATGTTTTGTAAGATCACCTTTGGTGTGTTCAGAAGCTGTCAACATTCCCGAGAAAGTGCAGCCTCTGCAGTTTACCTGAACCCTGTCTCACCACATGCTGCGCCACATGTGGAGGAGCGTCACAGCCAGGCGTCTTACAGATGTGCGAACAATCCAACTTCAAATTCAAAAAAAGGCAGAATTGAAGGTGGAAACTCACCTCCTCCACGGTGAGGGGCATGCATATCCTGTACTCCTTCAGCAACATCTTCCTCGGGTGAGTCTCCTGTGTGTATTCACGATGTGTCAAAGCGACCAAGTGAGCGTCCGTCCGCCGCCGGACGGGATGTGTGTAAAACCGGAGACGTGTCAAAGCATGTGGGACGGTGGGGAGTCCGGATTGTGAAGTACACCCCAGTCACGCCTGGGTTCTTTCATCGGAACCTGCAGACACGATGAGGAATGTGGAGCAAGAAGCGGAATTAGTGTCCAGGATTGTCCCCTCCTTTCACACTGAAAAGTCAAGCAGGAAAACAGCGACGAACCCGAGCGGAAGACGCGGGGCTTCAAAATAAGAGCACGTCAGTTGTCACGCTCGTAAAGACGCGCAAATCTGCAAAAAAAAGCACCAAACATACTTAATAAATTCCGAGGAATCTGTTATCGCTCTTAAAAGGTGGATCCTCGTGTTTCCAATGGTTGCTTCTATCCGCGACGGAACTTTAATAATTTAGTTATCAAATGCTCCGTGGGGACCAGGGGCCTTTGTGTGGAATTTCTCTCCGTGTCTGCGTGGGTTCTCTGGGTCCTCCGGCGTCCTCCCACATCCCAGAGAAACACACATGGGGGATGGGTGACTACAGTGACCTTAAGTGTGGATGTGGGTGCTTGCTTTATATATTATCCTTGTGATGAGCGGTAGATGATGGATGGATGATCTGTGTGATGAATGTTCACATGGACAAAAGGTCATTTAATCACAATTTGAGAATTAGAAATTACACTATTAATCGGATGTGTCCTCTCGTCAAGGTTTATCCATTGTTCAAGGTAATGACCATAATTTACAAATATAGTTGTTTTCCTTATTCTTATGACATTAACAAACATGTTAGAATGAATATTATACATGGTACCAAAACCCCTAATACACGCAGATCACTCAAAAATGTCTATTATATAGCATGCAATTACGTGAGAAACAGCGGTAATTTGAAAAAATATACCGGATATTGTGTTGATTTGCTTTTGGAATTGGCAAAACAGAGAATTTACTCAAGTTTGCTTGAGTCGTTAAAATTGTACCAAAGGACCCATTGAGTCAAAAGGCCTGACCAGACTTCTACAATACTTGAATCTGTTTACAGACGCATTGGAAATTTTAAGTGGCTTACAGAACCCTCAACCCCCCTTTTCCTGCTGCGCTGCACCCGCTGAGAGGCCAAGTTGTACTTGGAAATTCACACTCACAGCTTGTCTTTATTTCTGTCTGATGTAGGTTACATACCGACAACAGTTCAAGACAGGGGCTAAAACTATGAAAGTGCGCACAGCGTGTTGGTGTCATTGGCAGAGTTAGAACAAAAACCCCCAAAACTTTAGTTGATACAGATAATAAAGGCATCGCTCATTTGAGCCCCTATAGAGAAGGAAGCAAATTCAGTCGACCTTGCTTGTAATGTCATGCCACAGTTACCGGTATTCAGTGTGGCTGGATTGGTTTGATAAACCCTCCTACAAAGCTAGTTTGGCACATTTTAAAATGGTGTTTTCATATTTTTCTTGCTGTCTGTGCAGCCCCAAAAGGGATGTGAGTTAGTTTGTGTGTTTCCAAACTCCCCTCCCCTGTCAGGACAGCTTATCCTTTACAAATCATTGTTTTATCTGTTTCTCCATGTCCCTTTAGGGCCTTTGTACTTCCTCAAGAGCACCAGGAACTCTCGGGAGTACATTCTATCTATTATCCTCTGACCAAACTATTTCACCAGTAACAGTTTGTACATGAAGATGAGATTCTTCAACAGTTATCGGCAGGAAACTACAGATAAACGTTACATGTTTATTGATATATACTTCAACCACTCTATTTACCTCAGCAGTAGATGATGGATGGATGATATTCTATTACATTTGTCCTCCCCATGTTCACTTGCATCATTCATTCAGTGTTAACCTCTTAATTTTTGTTGGAGATGAGCAAAGTATCTGTCTACCTAATTACCCAAATATTTACCTAAGTTGTCTCCTCAAGTTGTCCCAAGAACTCGATATTTTACTCCCAACATACTACCTTACAGAGAAGGACACTTAAAGTATCATCCTTAATTTTAAGATAAATAACTTTGTCACGCACTACAAGGAATTCTGATTGCCCAGCTACTATTCTAAGGTTTTGCTCTACATTTAGACACAATGCATGTTGACCAAAAATATAAGGGTCTTCACAGAGTGCAGTTATAAGTGACAATATTTTTTTAAAAGCTTTGAAATGTCAAGGACACTATTTTTACAGTGTAGGCAAATTCATATGTTGTGACTTCTTTATGACGTATCAGGGTTACAAAGACAGTCTGTGTTCAAATCATACAACTGATAGTAACTAACAGTTGACATGAATGCATGAGATGCCCTTAGGGAAGTCTCGAAACAGTTAATCACAGTATGATGTGATGTGATGTGATTTTTTTTTTAAGGAAGACTCTTCAAACTGAAATTGATGGCTTTAATTCTATTTAAAATTAAAAGTTTGTCTTAACCTATTCTAAAATTTCATGAGAGTGATGTTGGTGTCGCGTGAAAAGCAACGGCCTAATGATGACCTAATTATTCCAAGTCAATAATACCCCAGTAACTTCCAGAATGCCCCACTTGGTCTTGTTCTGCCCCAGTTTATAAGCATGTGAATTCTGGCTTTACAATATGAAATTGGAAAATTTGGAAAATGATGTCAATCATCCCAAAGGTTAGGGTGCATGCATCTTGTGTTCCTCTTAAATGAGTACATTTTGATGTTATTAGGCCACAAGGCATTGGAAATCTCATTGAATTATAGGTATGATTACATGCTGGCTATTCAGCATAAACCCTTTTTTTCCAGATTACCAGGCCTCTATATTCTGCTGATGCCTCTCTGGGTTCCAACTGATTGCAGATAAGGGTTTAAGAGGATCTTCTGGATAAAATTATACAGGCAGTAGATGACACCTATCGGTTGACTGTGGTCACTGCAGTCGTCTTTCTCTTAATCATTTCCATTCACAAAGTGCTTCATTTAATTAGTGGATTAATCATTGTTTTCTTTGTTTTGATTGAATCTAGTTTTATTCTAAATGTATCACTGTTTTATTTTAATATCCCCATCCTCTAATATCTAGAGTTAAGAGTGAACGAGTTTCAAGTATCATTCTGTGTATATTACAGACCCACAAAATTAAGGCAAAAAGGGAAAGATTTTGGCTGTTTTTTCTCTTCTTTTTTTTTTTTTTAAAAAAAGGCAAGAAGTAGTTTCTAATATCCAATTTGTTCCAGTGGGGCCTTGCTGGGTCCTGCAGGCGCTATGGACAACTATTCTTCTTTCCTCTGATTGGTCACATAGCTCATCGTTTGGTTGACTGACAATATAGTAGCATCGACACTGAGGAAAGCTGTCAACGATCTAAAGAAAGAATTGTTATCAAATGCAGAACAATTGCAATTCAACTATTCAACCAGTGTTTCTCGGAATACGAAAAAGACGGTTAAAGTGAGTATGGTCGGGAAGAGGCTATAGTGTTGGTGGTCTGTTAGCATCCAAGCTAACATGTACAGTATCACCTTTAGCAATACTTAATTACATTAGCATTATACAATTCGTATATTTAGAGTCATTATTAAAATTACAGTTTATCTTCAAACACTTGTATTTTTACAGATGATATGAAAACAAGGTAAAGCATTGGTCATTTAATATTTAGTAGCGCCAAAACGCAGAATTCCTTGTCAGAATAGCATTAATGGCTGTAATTTGTGAGTCCAAATTAAAATCATATGTTCACCCTTAGGAGGGGAAGCTGGAGGACGCCAATGGGATTTTCTCATTGGAAAAGCAAACCCCAATGGTAAAATACGTAAATAATACCTTGCAGCCTGGTGGCATTCGTAACAAGCTGTGTAGATCTTCTATACTTCAAAAGCCAAGGGCTGAATAATTGTGCATCGGAAAGAAATTCACTTTGAACCTCAAATTGTGGCATTACAGCATATCTGCAAATATATTATTTCAACAGTTGTGTCTTTAAAAACAATATTTACAAATAGGGAATAACTGATCTTCCCTTTACTTCTGTCAGGATCCAGACATGGTGTCCAGTTAGTGCTAAGATGTCAACAGCCCCTGATTTAAAACATCAGGTTGCTCACCAAGAGGAAACGTGAGCGAAAACAGGTTGGTTACTGTTTGTTAACACACACTTTTCAAATGATACTTGAAAATATAATTGTTACGACCCCATACTTTTGCCCCAGCAATTTGTTTTGATTGCTAGAAATTAAGTCAGTTATTTTTTAATTGAAGGTAGCATGAAGTTAAATCACTAAGTAAATTAATACTTGGATGCCTTTTTTTCCTCTGTGTCTTCATCAGACAGTTGCAACGATGGTGCAAGAGTGCTACAAGTATGTAGATGTGACTCAGTGCCTCAGTATCAAGCTAAGACTTATGGACACACATCGCAGTGTGACAGCTGCCAAGGTTTGTCAGCAACATCTGTGACACTGTTTTATTTGGTGGGTGAAACAGCATTTTCCCACTTTCCTCCTGGCTGTTATTTCACCAATGCTTTTTTCACACATCTGTGTACAGATTGATTACGCAATCGTGATGAAGACCCTGGAACAATATCGAGACCAGTGGGGATGTCAAAGCTGCAATGACAGGACCTCAAGGTATTCAATGCACGGCCTGCAATGTCTTTTGGCACAATTAGATCTTTTACAAGCACACATTATTTTGACCTGATATATGTTGACGACAGTTAAAGCAACTTCCTCTCTAGCATGGCAGCTTGGATGAAAGCGTAGAATAGCCTTTGTAGTGTACCAAGTTGTTCTTGTTTTGCCCAAAAACAGCAATGAGAAAGGGGTGAGTTTCATAATAAAGAGGGGGAGCATAAGTATGTCTCCATTATATATTTGGGCTGCAGTGTTAGTCGCTCCAAACCTGGGATTTTTCCAGTTTTTACTGTGTTCCTCTCTGACTGGTCAGAATGTGAAGCAACCACAAGAATGGGAAAATTAGGCACTCAACTGGCACTCTACATTCACACCTCTAGTTTGTGAGGATCTCCATCCTTTACAGATTTGAAGCATCAAGCTGTCACAAAAACCCATCTGTCTTATACATTTGATACTGTGATCACACACACATCCACATGTTGCAAAAGAAAAAGGGCAGCTGATGTTGGAGATTATACAAGCTTCCCCCTGTGCTGTCCCTTGCTTGTCCATCCCTTAGTCTGTTTCGATGGGGAGAGATGAGGGTTTGACCTGATGCTTTCTTACTTGTGCGCACACAGAGTAGTTGAATGTCAAACCAAACTTTGTTAATCAATCCTGCTGTGGTAGTTGTATTAAGGACTAGCATTCATGTTGGCATCAACACTGGTATCAAGGCCCTTCTTCCTCATCTTTCCAACACCAGAAAAAACCTTGTTAGAAGTTGTGAACCCTGTGACTGAGGAGGCAACAGGAGAGGCTAAGTGGGGGGTTCATGAATGTGGTGGTTATAGTAGTCTCTCAGAACATTGCTGACCTGTTTGGACACTGCCTTAAAGTTAATCACCACACTTTTATCCTGTCACCAGTCTCCAAAGCACTTCACCGCCCACCTGGTTGATTTCGCTCTTTTGCTCCAGTTGTTCTGCCTCAGTGATCGGTAAATCTGCAAGTCATCATTTTCAGGCCTTTATGTAAATGCATTCATCCAGTGTCAGCCAGTTGTTTTGCATATGCAGAGGGATCGTTAACAGGTGTTATATGCCCCTTATACCACCGTTAATGACATGGCTTGAGGTCACTTTTCTATTTCATAAAGCAATGATATGATGGGCCACCGTGACTCTGAACCTAACTGGATGTTAAAGGCAACGGTAAATGTTCACCCTCACCTGGGACTGACTGGAACAGCTCCTGACACACAAAATGTAGTCAATGTTCCAGTACAGGAAGTTGGAGTTCACTGAACTATTTTTGTGTGGTTTAAACTAGTAGAGAAATAATTGCTCATCTATTTCAGGAGGAACCTGAGGAGTTCCGATCCAGCCTCAATGTAAACAAAACCGACTACCTCAAAGTTGACCCACTGGCCAGCATCATCAACTTTCAGAGGCACAGAGACTCCAACCACCTGCTCAGCAATTGGTCACGCAAACTCAACTCGCCCATGTCTTTGGTCAGTAAGGCTACGCATCTCATCACCAAGGAGGAGATGATTCACATCCTGCAGGGAGCTGTTATCATTTTACAGTTTTTTTTCTTTTTTGTTCATGCTTGCCTGGATTTCTTCTGCATGAATTTTCTTTTTTTAAATTTGTTGGCGGTGAATGCAGCAACCCCCAATGTCAAATTATTGAGGAGGGTGGGATATTGGCAATACATAGACAGTACCTTTTCTTGCACTTTCTTCACTTTCTTTCTTGCACCCTCTGTCATTTTCCACTCGTCTCCAAATTAAAATCCCATTACCAGTGTAGACCAAAATAACTGTTAATATGACTTGATTACGCCGTGCGTGTTGTGCTTGTACATACCTACCGGTACATAAATAACTTTATTGGGCAGTCTTCTTCTGCAGTTACTCGCGTCTACTTATCGTTTTTCCTCCTCTGTAATTGAAGGTCTCCCCCTGGTGGCGGTATAGCAGACCTGCACTGAGAGCCCTGCTGAACTGGACCTTTGGATCCACCAGTTACGTTTCATTTTTTGGAGCCCGTCCATGATGCTGCTAATTAAAATGAGATAATCTGTGTAGACTGTCTGAGATGTTATAATTGAAAGTCACCCATCAGAAATAATTCAGAATAATAGTCCAAAGAAGTTCACAGGAATCAGATGCATGGTTTCAGTGAGTGTTATTGTTTTAACATGGCTGCTATGCTTCTGCAGTACAAAATTGACCTCATCTCTTTGGATCAAATATTGATGCTCGGAAAAGAGGAGCAGATTATATTGGAATGGAAAACTGCTTTTCTGAGTTTGACCTGAAGAGGCCAAGCAACTGAAATATTTTGTGAAGAAAATGAATGTCTGGGAAAATTGGAAAAAAAATCTTATAACGGTTGTTCAAAAAGCTCCTTTTAGGATGGATGAAAACATAAATGAAAGTTTGAGAAAAAAGTGTGTTCTCATTTGTGTTGTTTTGCTTCTCTTTTCTTGGAAAAATAAAGATTAAACTAGCTGTGCAGCAGTGGTGTGTGAAGTACTGACAGGTGGAATGGGTGATTTTTATAGTGCTCCGTTTCAGTTTGGCTTCGGATCTACAAACTCACCGACTTTAACCCACCATTTATACTTTGAAAAATTGCTTTTGGTGCACATTTCCAGGTGTATGGAGCAATCCCACCGGCCTCACCCACTTACACCTAACCTCATCTTTCACCCCAAAAACTCGAATTATCACCCGCGGATGTAATAATAGAATTGTTAGGGACCAACATTTGGGCCCTGGGAAGGTTAAAATAGGACCCTTACGTAGGTTAAAACGCGCACGCACAGATACACGCACGCACACACAAGTCCTCTCAACCTTCAGCTCTGTACAATCCCACTATGCTTTGCGATGGGCTGACAAGTGGATCCAAGATGGCGTAGAAAGTAAGGCTAGGTAAGTGTTGACTTCCCATTTTCAGCCTTTCTAGGCGTCTTTATAATCGCCAAGCGACCAACACAGCCCCCCTCTACAAATCATTAGAAAAAAGAAGAATGCTTGGAGCTCATGCATGTGTAATAACACCCTGTCATATCATTCCTACGCGCTTAAACGCCATGAAAATTACGGGCCCTGAGCCGTTTTGTTTTTCGGTGAACCTTGCTAGCTAGTTGGCTAACGTGAACAAACCAGTCAGTTATTTTGCCGTGCGCTTGGCAGTTTGGTACCAGGAAAGGCCGTGTTTTGGCTACCGAGCTAGTTGGTTGCGACGCATGCTGTCTTTAAAGACATCTTTCTTGACCGTGTGCAGACCCCGACGGAAAATCAGCCACCAACGGGGGATGATTGTTCTGGGCTTTGCATCGCTGGCGTTATTGCCCCGACTTGCAAGAGTCATAACAAGTTTACCAGGCAAACATCGGCTACAGTTGAACGACAGAGAAGAGATGCAAGGTCTAATAAAATTCGTAGTTTTTCTGACTGTGCTGTCTCGATACCCGCCTATTTTTAATTTTTAATTTCTTGCCTGCCGTGCATTACTGCTAAAGATAACATGGTTGTCAAAACATTGCTATGTGTCAGTGAAAGCAGTAGGTATTTTGGCGGCCCTTACTCCAGCTATGAACACATTTGCAAGCACATTTCTTCTTATTTCTCTGCTCTGCTGCACTGCAGTTGATGCTGTAGCCCTGTGGAAGGATCCCACGACCGGTAACCACCCACTTTATTCCACCCAAGTCGAGGTAGATTGGTTTGCAGTCATGAATGTGAGCATCAGGTAACAGCGGCTGTGCTGCCCATCAATAGGAAACTTTGCAATGGATCAGCCTTGAAATCACCGAAACACACTTTTAAAGATCACTTTCCAGCTCTGACAACATTTTTCCGGGAACAACCAATGAACTAAAATCACAGAAGGAGCATAATTTGTCATAAACCCTAAGAAGTCTTTGGAATATCAGATATGTAAGAGGGACGCGCAGATTATTGGTTCGTGGATTTAGTTTTGGAAGAATTGAATTGAACTAGCTCACTTTTGTTCTTGAGGGGAAACTTGACCTTGTAAACATTGTTGCCTGATTTCCGTCCGGCTCTCAAGATGATAGTCCTGTATTCGGTGCTGCCTTTGATGGATGCATGTGCTTAATTTTTGTAAGTCATTTATGGTGAAATCAAATCACTGAAACGCTTTTAATGTCAGCAGCAGTTGCGTAATAACCAATGTCTTTATTTATTTTTTGTTATCAATCGCAGCATAGATGGCGATCTGTTTTTTGCAACCTATTGGTTATTTTACTGGCTTTTAATAATCTGCCGTCACATATTACACCCCTCTGTACTATGAAGTTGAATTCTGAGCAAAAAATGAAAATATACGACCAAAATGAAACATCCATTTTAGCTTGCTGTGGAATTTTAATGAGACAATAAAAGCTTATTTTGCCTGCCAGCTGTCAAAGACTATAATGAGGATTTATTTTTTTTGGCGTATGAGAAGTGGGGAGGGTAATTACAAAACCAGTAAGTGGTTGTGGCCAAAAGTGATTAGGACATGGACCAAGGTTAAGTAGTTTTAGTTTCCATAATGTATCATCCATATGTGGATATTGCTGGTGTGCTCAGTCCGATGCACGTCCTCACAGACCAGACCAGTGAGATAAACTGGCTTTTTGGTTAGCATATGCTAGCTGACCAGGCTTCAGGATCCCTGTGCGCGGTGTAAGAGGCCAGACACGTAGGATTCTGCAGTGACCTTCCAACCATGTTGAATTCTGTGTGAAATATTCTGCTGAAATATTTCCTCTAATAGTTTTCACACTTTGTCTCAGCGCATAATTCCATTGCTGTGGTGCGAGCAGTGAGAATCGTGCATGGAATGATTACTTTGTGTTGTATTAATATGCATCATGGATTGATGCATCAGGATATAACCGTTTTCTGTCAGATATAGTTCAGAATATTTATTTAGCGGCATTTAGCGACACATTTGCACATCTGTCCCTGTTGGACAGATGTGCAAATGTGTCATTGAAAGAGGCTGTTTCTTTTGGCACATAATCCTAACATATTTCACATGATCTAACGTTTTTGTGGATGTTTATCTGTCATCAAATGGCCTCCGTTTTAGTGTTTCCCCTACGCTTAGAAAGAAAGAGGAAACTAGTTCATTGTGGAGTTAGTTATTTTAATATTTCTATCATTTTCACCTTCCGCTTAAAATTGAGCCACATTCAGCTTAATTACACAAGGAATCATAAACAGAAACATAAATGTTGACTTGAACTTCTTTTATCTAACTTTCTGACGATAGGGACAGTATTAAATACCCATTCCTGTTTACCGGGGCCCTTACAAACCTGGTAGTTACTGAAACTGATGCCATTAGGTTAAAGACAACACACAGGCTCAGATTTAACATAGATTTGGTTTTATTGAAAGCTGAAATTATTGTTTTTGGTTGTTTCAGTCATGCACCAATAAAAAGAAACAGATGCGCATATAGAATGAGTTCAAACCCACACTAACGAGGTGTTACACAGCTAATATGTTCTGGCTGGGAAGTGGCATCACTCAGCGTGTTGCACGTTTGCAGTCTGCATCTCTGCTCACGTGCATTATGCAGAAATACCCAATGTAGCATAAATTCCACCTAATAAGGGTCATGAGAAAGTTTACTTGGTATACCCCCGAACTACCGAGGTGTCATAGCAACGTGGAAACGGCTGTCGAAAACAGACACAAAGTGGAATTAGTACAAATGATTCTCACTTTTAAAGTGAGAATTGCCCATTAAAGGTGCAAATTTGCTTGATAAATGGAGAAACGTGTTTGTTTGTTTGTTTGTTTTTCATTTAAAAAAAGGAATTCTTTGTCAAAGATCATGTTGGGAGCACTGCTGTACAATTTATTTTCAAAGTGCAACAAAATTACATTTTGAGACTGATGCCAATCAAATTTGGGTCTCCTTTTCTGATTTATGGTGCTTTCTGTTTCCTACAAGCTGATCCAGATACCAAACAAAACCTTGTTTGTTTGTTTGTTTTAATCCTCCAGATGTTTTGTCCCTAAGTCATGGCGGACAGGAGAGCGGAGAAGTCATGTGAAGAAGCCAGTAGATCGTTAATCAGACGGGAGTACGAGGCGGTAGTCAGCCACAGCACAGATGCCCTGGTGGTTCTTGGACCCCAAACCCAATCTTCTGGTGCCCCAATTCCGCCGAGTCTTCCATCCATCGTCACCGCCGCCGGACCCCTGCACAGCCGCGTCCTGCTCTACAGAATTGCTGCTTTCCTGCAGCTAGTGAGGATGATTAGATTTTTCTATCTCGTTTCTTCTACCCTAAGATGATTGCAGTGATGTTGTGTTACAGTGTTTCTGTGTGATATTGGGCTTGACTTTCGTTCTCCCTCCCTGACAGAAAAACTACGATGAAGCAGATGAAGACTGCAAATGCGGTGAGGAGAAAAAAAGCAGCTCGTTTAGAACGGCGGGCAGTTTTGTTTTTATGTCGTAGCAGTTTGAGCGCCACCGTCATGGAATATGTATATCTGAGAGGAGATTAATTCTCTGCTCTCTTGGGTCCTGTCACAGTTTTGGCACAAGAGTTTTCCAGGGGAGACTTTTCCCTACACAGCAGCTTGCGCTCCATGTTGCTGGATGGCAGCCTGCAGGAGGTGGTCAACATCCTCTCAAAAGCCTTGTACGGCGAGCCTATGGTATGTCTACGAAGTGTCTATATCGCTGCACAATGCAGATTGTTGTTAAATTAAACCCCTTTAGGACCGTCGGTTTCCTCTTTGTGCAGGTTAAACTACAAGTAGTTACAATTTTATGTGGTTGGTTTTTCCGTGGACAATCTTGTAATTTTGTTCCAGATCCTTGCCATTAATATTGCCTTCTGAGCTGCAACTGTGAAAAAGTAGTGTTTTTATTTCTCCACTTTTTCCCCAGAATGGCATAGTTCAAAAGGACCTGACCAGATTAAAAATGCTCCTCACAGAAATAGAGGTAAGTGTGATTCAGGCCTTCCTGCATCAGCATTAATGAAAAATTTGCCCAACTTTGGCTTCTTTGACAAGAATTTGGTCACCTCAGAGTCACCAGTTCACCTGTTGCATGTCTTAGGACCCATACAGACTTGGGAAGAACATAGTTTTTTTTAAATGTATAGTTTAATCAGTCTGGCACATCTGGACTGCAGTTTTTCCTCCATTCTTCCTAGCAAAACATCAAAACAAGCTCTGTCAGGCTGCTCCTTTTTTCAAGTCCAGACACCGTCTACACTAGATCAAGATCTGGACTCTGACATGGCCGCTCCGGCACGTTCGCCCCGTTTCCTTTGCACAGTGGGAGCTTTGCTGTATTAGCTTGTGGTCATTGTCTCGCGGTGAAATGAATCATCTTCAGATTATCCTTCTGGGTCAGAGAGAGTTTTCTGCATCCATGTTTCCCTTCTATGTTTCAAACCAAAACATGATGCTGTCACCTATTTCATGGTGTAGATGGTGCATTTGATGTGCAATGCTTTGCGATATAATATATCATCAGACCAAATCATCTTCTTCATATTGACCCTGGTGGCCTCCTGAGGGAAGCACCTTGCTTCTTTCTGTTTAACTGATACTTTCACCTGAATTCTGTGGGTTGTGTAGTGAGTGGGACATCTTTTTGTAGCCATTTCCTTATATTTTAATGATCTCTTCTGTGACTTGCTTGGAGTGTTCTTTAGTCTTCATCTTGCATCCCAGTAGGAAGGGAGGGTGGTGGCATTCAAAAACCACGTTTTATTGACCATGATTACGTGCAATGCACATAACAGCAACTGCGTACTGAAGAGCTGATAACAGACAGCTTAAAGTGCTTCTGTTCAGACTAAAGATCGTAGCTGTGGAGCGTTTTAAAGGAGACCTCTTGATTATGTATGTTATGTTAGTATTGGAACAGCCAAAACGTATCCAGCATGCAGGTATAAAGAAAGGAAAGGCTGACAAATGTCTGATAAATGTTTTTGAAAACTGTTTTCAACAGACACTTAACAAAGGTTAATTGTGCACTTTATTCTTAAAGGTATACCAGTAATTTCCATGAACAATGTTAACAACTTAGCTTTGAATATATAAAGATTCACAACCTGGTAAACAGTCAGTTGAGTGTTTCACAGTGAAAATTTGTGTAGAAAGACATATTTATAGCGTTTAATATTGTTTATTTGATTTTCTTATGATTCACATTGTATTTAAAATCCTTTTTTTGAAAAAGTAATTATTTTGCATTGACTGTAAGTCAATAATCAATCATAGATGTATCTAGATTAATATGTACCCTCACTATTTAACAGTAATAATTGTTTTGTCTCCACCCCACTATCCTAATCTCTGCCAGGCTGTAAATAGAGAAATGGCCCCAGAATACACAGATGACCAGGAGGAAGGTGAGCATCACAGCAAGATACAATGTTTATTAAACTACCAGAATTAGTAGTATTGTCTAGAAATTCTCAAGTTAACCTTGTAGTTGTTTCCTGTTCAGTTGAGGTTACAATCATCCTCACAATATCCTTAATTTGCTGTGATTAATAACAGATATTGAGGATGGCTGGCAGTTTCGGCCTCCTCCTCGAGGAGTTACGAGCAGTGAGGAGTACACGCTTTGTAAGAGGTGAGGGAGGATTTATTTTACTCTCTGATTTTATATTGGGTCATGAAGATGTTCCATTGTTGGTAGTGGAGTGTTGAAAGCTTTTTGTCGATGTTCTTTAAACAGTGCATGAATTAAAGCTCATTAATGTGTTTTTTCAAATGTGACTATATGTATAAGTGCAGGCAGATGTTAAGGGGAATTGCCTTGAAATAATTTTGATCGCAGCATTATAAAGTATTGTAATTTTGATGTTAATTTTCATTAAGAATGCATAAACTAGATTGCTACATATATTCCTTAAAGTTCTATTTCCTCAATAGTTGCCGACCAAAGTGAACGAGTAATTATGCAGCAGTTTCTTGCATTGATTGAGAATTTGGTTAAATTAGCTTCGTGCCGTCGCATCAGTTCCAAACACGTTTGTCTTTGCTATAGGTACTTGGAGCAGGGTCGGTGTCGCTATGGCGCCCAGTGTACTTCAGCGCACTCGCAGGAAGAGCTGATGGAATGGCAGAAGCGTTACGCTTCACGTCTCATCCGCCTCAAACAGCAGCAGGAGAGCAAACACTTCACTGAGAACTACATGGAGACCCTGATAGAGAAGTGGATGAATTCCCTCTGCCCAGATAGAGTGGTGAGTGCATGCAAACACACCATACATACACACACCCACACTACTGTTTGTGTCACATTATTCATAGTATACCAGTTTTACTACAGTATATTGTAACATTGTTTTTCTATGGAATGATGACTTAATTTGACTAAGCAGGGCCTTTATAGTCGTCACCTCATTATATTCACATCCCACTGTTGGTAGAGACACCGTAGGTGGAGGTTAAGGCCACCAGTCGATTTTACCATTGACCTTTGAGTGGGTGGAATTATTGTTGTGCCACGACTGCTTCAGTCCATAACAGCGATAACCTTTTTTATTTACTGCGTATCTTTTTTGAATGATCCAGAATTGCAAAGAAAACTCTTGGAGTTTCTCAGCCATGACTAACTTGAGGTTTTATGTCTTTTTTTTTTAAGCTAAGTGAGTATTTGGATGGAGTGAATGTCGAAACCAGCTCCAGTCTTTCTGTTACCGTTTCCTCAAAAAAGTCCTCCTACTCCTGGACCTTCTCGTTGCTGTGCAAGGTAGAATGAAATTTAATGTCCTTCAGAATGTGTATGCCACCACTTTTCCACTATGACTAAGTTAAATCATAATTGGTCCATTTTGATTACATGAATTATTCTCTTTTTTGTCTCTGGTAGCCGGCTAAAAAGCTGTACCGCATTGCCCTGCTGTACGATGCTCATCGACCACACTTTTCCATCTCTGGGGTGTCGGCTGGGGATGGACTACAAACTCTCCCGCGAGGCTGCCAAGAGTGGACTCCAGGAGAAGAGACGGCATGTATGTTGGGGGACCTTTTTGAAAGCTCTTACATTGGCCTTTTAGCGGGGGGGTTTACATATTTTGTGTTTTTGTTTCTGTCGGCAGTGTCTGCAGACAATGGCCTGGACCACTGTGCCTACAAGGTGGTAGTGGGCTTCAGCACAGAAATCTTTGGCACCTTCCGACAGACGGTTGTTTTTGATTTTGGTTCAGAGCCAGTGCTAATGCAGCGGATAATGGTGGATGCTGCTTCCATTGAAGGTAGGGTCAGTTTGTAGAATGTGACACACCGACAGTAAACGTGAGATGCTCCTCTCATGCTGGTTCCTCTGGCCTTCAGACCTGGAACACCTGATGACAGCAAGGCAGCAGCTTTTACTGACGGCAATGCGCTGGGATTCATCCTGCAAGACCATTGTAGAATTCACTCCGAATGAAATTTTGGCTGACCTGGAGCGTAGCCTTCTGTCCCGCTATCAGATTCCTCTGTCAGCGGACCAGCTCTTCACCCAGTCTGTCCTGGACAAGACTCTGACCAAAGACAACTACCAGGCTCGACTGCACGATCTGCTCTATATAGAGGAGATTGCTCAATATAAGGAAGTTAGCAAGTGAGTGCTCCTACTTTTTCCACATTATATTTTTTAGGATTGTAAATTATTTTTTCTGTTTGCACCTGATTTCAAGTGCCCACCACTGGTGGAATGTGCTGTTGATTTGCTCATTTAGCTTTAAAGAACATTGTCATTTGTTAAATCATATGTTACTAACCTTCAACTTATATCTGATTCTGTCACAAAATCAAGCTGCATTATTGAAAAGAAGGTTTAAAATATCAAAAGCCTGACTACTAAAGCATTATGAAACTATCAGTAAGTTTATTTTCTGTGAAGTACATTTTTTTTAAATTAATTTACAGCCTTAGTAACTGGAATGTTTTGTCAATTTAACTGTAGCATGTCAACCAACCACAAGGTGTCAGGAGAGGCCTTCATTTGAAATCATCTTCCTGAGCGTGTCTCACCAGCAGCTCTGTTCTCTCTACATTTCAATGGAATGGGCTCATACATTTACTTTTCAAGAATAATGACACACCTTCAAGTCAGTGTGTAGTTACCATTATAAAGAAGCGAATACTGCCATTCACAGCCTCGAAGATGACTCTTCCCGGGCCCTTTAAATATAGTAGACGTTCTCTTTAGCCTTAAATTAATGTTCTCACACTTCTCAGTGCCATTTGGTTTCACAAGGAACCGAGTTATCCGTTCCTTTCAGTTGTTACCCTCAGCCTTTGACTCTGTTGCATTTCCAATGCGCATATGGTTAATCTCTGCCTGTTCAACCATCCTCGCTCTGGCAAATTCCAAGGCTCTTCCGAGCTGATCGAATTTCAGCAGGAGTCCTCCAGCTATGTGTGGATCGGGGTTGTTAAAAGATTACGTCCGACATATGTTTGAATATCTGTGTCAATGACAAAAGTGAATGTTATTGGGCTGTTTTTACCTCGTCTTGTTAAAAGTTATGGAAAATATATTTACAAAATGGCAGTATTTGTCTTTTCCTTAAAAGTCACATTTTTGTGACTTTTTCTACACTAATTGTAGACTTTCAGCCCATTTAATTTAATGGACATCAGTGTCTCACAGTGTTGCACTACCATCAGAGAAAAGAGATACACCAAAGGATACACTCACGTTATCCATCTGATGGTAGCACTGATAGGATAGTTATTATTATTTCATTCATTCTCTTTCATTTTTTCAGGTTTAACATCAAAGTGAATCTCCAGTTAGTGACCAGCTTTATGCTAACTGGTCATTCTGTGGGAGCCAAGTATGCCCAGAATGGACAGCTGTTTGCACGCTTCAAGCTCAGTGAAACGCTCTCTGAGGTAAGCTGCAATGGGTGCAAAGGGAAAAAAATGTGAAGGTTATCATTTGTAACCCATTACAATTCTTATAAGGACCATGTTCGCGTTGCAGCACTTGTTAACAGATTTGTTACTATAAAGAAACTACTGTTGATCTCGCATACGCTTGAAGGTGTGACCTTTGTGTTATTTTTTCCTTTTCTTGCCTAAGGACACATTGGCTGGCCGCCTGGTGATGACCAAGGTGAATTCGGTCTTGGTGTTACCTTTGGGCCGCGAGGGAACCGGCGGTCAACCAGGAGTAAAAGAGCGAGTGTATGAGGCTGTGATTGAGGAGAAGACAAAGGATTACATCTTCCTAAGGATCTGCAAAGACTGCTGTATTGAGCTTGGCTTACAGCCTGATGGTGAACTCCAGGTATGGCTGAACGTGAGATGTCAGATTTAATATCATCCAGCTTGTTGTTGTTTTAACCACATTTGTAGCCCCTTTATATGCTTTATTGCATTAGCAAAGACCGCAAAGCTGATAAAGACACTCTTTCATGGAAAACCTGCGTGTGCTACTGCATTTAGTTTCTAAGAATTCAGGCTTTATTGATTGACAGTGCCTTGAAACACACATACACCACCACCACCACCACCACCATGGTCTAAACATCAGTAGATGAAGCACAGCGCAATGTTAACAGTTATCAAAGCAACCCACATCCTGTGGAAACGTAATCTTCTTATTCTTCTGCACACGCTGTTCCTGCCAGCGTGCGTGCCTGAGTTTAATTTCCTTATCTCTTCTCGGCGTGGGTACAATATCCTTCACGTACTGCCTTGAAGTTTCATCCTTTTCTAGCTCTCGTATATCTGACACCCCTCAGATTTTGTATTTATTGTGTGTTATAGCAGCTTGCCTGGTCTTTCCTTCACAATTTCCTTCTTACAGATGATATAGGAATTGTTAGGTGTACCCCACTCCTAATTTTTTTATGGCTAAAGTATGATGATCAAACCTTTTTCGGAGCCTGCATCTGCCAGCATTATAAGCAGGAGCGTTTGCTTAAGTAACGCCACACCATTAACCAGAAATGCATTCCGTCCAAAGTGAAAATTAAAAAAAACATTTTATCATCTCGAGTTGCAGCAGGCTGATTGACAGCAAAGTCTGCTCTGGCCCCTTCCAGTCGCACTATGATGGGAGTGTTGTGGCTGTTGCTGCCATATTTCCATAACCTATCCAAGCCCCGACCGCGGGGCTTAAGCAGAATTTACACCTTTTGCTTACAGAGCACTTTGTTCATTCACTTGCCGTCCTCTGGGGGGCTGCTCTGGTGGTAATCCACCCAGAGTCCAATCACTTTTCACCACGATGCTTTGACTGACATCAGTCACCACCACTCCAAAGAAAGTAAAGAACAACAGTGGCTGAGCAACACATCCAGGGTTAGGAGTACTTGATATGCATGTGAGTGAAAGTGAATAAAGTGACACCCAGGCTTTAAAAAAATAAAATAAAATCTGGTCTACACTTCATCCAAAATCTCTTTTCGTGTTCTCTCCACTGGTGTTTGGGACCTGACTCATAAAGCCTCTGACTGGCTGTCAGCTTGTGAGTCTTGTCTGCTACTGTAGGTTACTTTGTAATTAGTTTTATGTAAAAAATAAAATAAAATAAATAAGCAGTTTGGCTCAATTGTTGGAATTATAACTAGTTGGTTTAGGACCGTTCACTTTTTATGGGCTCAGCACAGATTCCTATAACATTTCTAAACTTATATCTAAATGATATTTAGTGCACATGAGAGTAAAATAAACTTGCAAAACAATCAAACCTTCAAATATAAAATGTGATCAGTGGTATTTTGGATAGAGCTTTTGGTATTGTGCACCCAAAGCCTATGTGACAACCATGCCAATGATAAAACAGACACCCTCTCTGGTCTCACTGTCAGGTGGAGCTGCAGTTCCAGCTGAACAGACTGCCACTGTGTGAGATGCACTACGCCCTGGATCGCGTCAAAGATAACGCCATCCTTTTTCCTGACATTGGCTTGGTCCCCACCATCCCATGGAGCCCCAACAGGTGTATATATAATCACGTACTTTGACGCAATGTGATTAAACATGTTTTCAGTGTATGGCAGCTGTACATGTTTGGCCCACATTGTGAAATATTTGGTCATTGGATGCAGTGAGTTCCTGGTAGCTATTTATTCTCTTTAGGACAGAAATGTCCTATGTTGTGTTCGCCTTTTAATGCTGAGCGCTTTGGCCTTTATGCAAATGAAACCCTGCAAAATCCCAGCAGAGGAATACCTAAATATCATAAAAACCAGCAGCTTCAGATGTCTCTGAAGTAGAGAAGGTGAAAGAAGAGAGCCACTAATCTTTATTGACCGGAGATAAAAATAGCCCTCCGATTTTCAAGTCTGCTACTTTATCTCAGCTCCTGTAGATGATTGATTTAGTCCTTTGTTTTAATTAACTCTGAGCTGGGATAAATTAGGGAGCGTCACTAAATGTGGACCAAGGGGTGAATTCAGTGAGATGAAAAGCTGAGTCTCTTTGTGGCAGTTGTTCTATTACAACAAGTTCTGTTCCATTAAACTGTTCTTATATTATCACAATATTTTTAGAGCATAATCACACTTTAAATGGTTCTAATTTTCTTGTTAGTTAATTATGTCCATTTAGGAGAAACTCAAGGTTCTAGTTGCACATTCTATTCTTTTCAAACCCTTGTTTTTCTACGTGTATGCAAACTTTTCTTGTCGTTAAAGAGAAAACTTGCACTTCCTCCTATCATGACAGTCCCTCTGAGGTCAGTTATAACTGAGGTCAGAATAACTCGCTGAACATTGCGAGACGGTTTTCTGGCATAAAACCGACATCCGAGCGCTTCTTTGATCAACAACTTTTCATTCCCCGCCCCGTCCTCAGGCAATGGGACGAGCAGCTGGATCCTCGACTGAATGCAAAGCAGAAAGAAGCCATTCTGGCTATCACAACGCCCATTTCCATTTCACTGCCTCCAATCCTCATCATCGGGCCCTATGGCACCGGCAAGACCTTCACCCTGGCACAGGCTGTCAAGCACATCCTCCGCCAGGACCACAGCAGGTTTGTTTACTCTTACCTGGTCAGTCAATCAGTCTTTTTGGGAGATCTACACTTGTCTTTTTTAAGAAATTAGATGCTTAGGTGGAACACGGTCTTTAAGTGCCATAAAATCAAATTTCGCACCAAAAGAGTGTGAGAATAGTGATGAGCTCACCAGTCGTGAATAAAAAAGAAATCAATCAAGTTCCACATTTTGTATTTGGTAAACAAGTTCTCCATTATAATTATGTTGAAAATCCCACAATTCCTTTTGAGGAGTAAAGTGATGTAGCGCCGGCACATCAATATTTCCCTCTTCTTTATGAGTATTTAATGAAATACCTTTGGAGTCTTCTGAGTAGAGGCCACATATGTGTTGAGGAATGCAAATATACGTAACAGGAAAAAAATACAGCCCTGTGAAAAGTATGTAACGATGTAATATTTATTGCTCATTCACTTACATAATAAATCAACTTTTCATCTTTAAAATGAATTATAGATATTTTGAAAGCCAGTACAATGGGATGTGACTCGGTGAATGCATGCTGCTGTCAGATGATATTGTTAAAGTAAATGAGCGACAGTAGCCCCTCACACAGGTTTCTCTGCTTATTTATAATGCTGGGCTCTTGGGAATCTGGAATAATTTTCAAAAAATAAAGGACACCTTAGATACTCTAAATTATGATCTTCTCCTCTGATTCCATCAGTGTCGGCTCGCTACTTCCGCTTATGCTCTGTTTTGTGTCCCTCTGCAGGGTCCTGATCTGTACCCACTCCAACAGTGCAGCTGACCTTTACATTAAGGATTATCTCCATCCTTATGTTGAAGCAGGCAATCAACATGCCAAACCTCTCAGGTAGGTCAGACTAGAGCTGAGGGTTGAGACGTAATGTTTGTGATGAAGGTTGAAACCTTTAAGCGTACAGGCTTCAGCAAACTGAATAGGAACATTCCCTTAAAAGCTTATGTATACACCAAGGAGGATGATAAAAATCTCAGACACGTTGTCGTTGTGTGTTCCTGATGTTCCTCCTTCCATCCCTCCCTCCTCCCTCTACAGGGTATACTTCAGGAACCGCTGGGTGAAGACAGTCCACCCAGTGGTCCAGCAGTACTGTCTGATCTCCAGCACACAGGTCAATTTCAAAATGCCCACAAAGGAGGACATCCTCAGGCATCGTGTGGTGGTCGTCACCCTCAGCACTTCCCAATATCTCTGTCAGCTTGACTTGGAGCCTGGTAGGTTGTTGAAAAGCTGTCTAAGAGCCATAGACTATGTCCATGCATTAAGAACAGAGATCTATAGGTTACAGCAGGTATACAAAGATATTTACAGCTACAATGTAGATTTTAAACATCTAGATGAACAAGGCCACACATATCGTATATTACAGCCCTCCAGTGTAAGAGTCCATTGCTGGGTTTAAACAATATTTTATAAACATCAAATATATTGTGTTTTCTGAAGCCCACCTGAGGAAGCCGACCTTGATTTAAGTTTTACAAACTAGTTGAAAGGTTGTGGCACAGTTGTCGTCAATGCCGGTTAATAACTGACTGTAATGTGTCAGCAGGGGCTTTGTGGGTTGCTTGGGAACACCATCTGCCTTTTTGTAAAGTACTCCCTATCATTAGTCCTTTTCCTTGTCTCCTGCCTTCCCAGTGTTTGCGGGTGATGAAAATTGCTGGAAAATGAGGCACTTGGGTGAAAAACAAATCTCCCCCTTGAAACATGCACATTTCTCCAAAAAGGCATTCCTAAACTATTGTCTTTCTTTTTATGGCCAAGATGTGGATGCTGTGGCATCATAAAGGCTTTATCTTTAATCAAACAGAATCAAACAAAAAGACACCTCCAAAAAGCACAAGGCACAAGCTTTTTTTTTAAAATTTAGAATGAAGAGACCTTTATTTTTGGTTTGTATACGCAACATGATCTGCAATGCAATTGCCATATTCATCCCATCATAAAAATTGAAACCATCTAAAATAGATGTGTGACAGAGCTGGTTTGGCCAAACCCACATAACGGTATTTGCCTGATTTCCTGCCTTTTCTTCCTTATGCAGTGACTGTAGTTGATGTTTTTCCCTCACTGATGATGATTTTGATATTACTTTTATACAGAAGGCATTGCCCTTTATTCCTTTCACCAGTATTTATTCTAAATTCAAACTCCATTGTTGGCCAGATGCTAGATAGCGGCGTCAGAAATGTAATGTCGTTGGCCCTCTGGTTTCCCAGGAGAAACACTAAGTACCACATTCCATCCTGTATGCAATTTGTGGGCCCATAACGCTCTGTTCTGGCTCCTTGAATACGCTACCCAGGGATTCATTCTTATTTCTAATGACTCATGTCCATTATTCATGTTACACATTCATACGGATGAAAAGATGCTCCTGTTTACTAGAGTTTACGTGAAAGGTCAAGAAAAGTGCTCGTTCCTCAATAATTAAAGACTTGGCTTACATTAGAGATACTGTGTTTGAACGATTTCAACCCTCTTGAAATGTGAGCAGTATTCCTTGTTGTCGTGATTAAAATGGGAGAAAACGGAAAGCACAAAGCTTCAAAAGTGTGTTACAAGCGTGCTGCTCAAACTGCACCAGAGCATCTGATATTTGTGAGAACACACGGTTCAGAGAAGACGTGGGTTTAAAGATTTATCATCGGGGCAAGGTTGGGCAGTATCGATACATTTTACAAGGCTCTTTTCAAAGGATGAAATTAAAGTGCAAATGTTGACGTACATCAGACTGCTACACCTGTTTATTTGGTCCCCTGTGCCTCTGTTTGCTAACTTATGACAGGCCCCGAGTTTATTTTGTTATTCTCAACTGTCACATTTCATATCTGCATATACTTTCCAGTGGAAATGGTATTCAGGCTTCAGAGGCTGTTTTTCTGGCGTTGTTCAGCGTCTCTCTCTCTCTCTTCCCCGGCTCCCTGCACCAACACTCATTTGCCATGCCTTTTCATCCCCTCCCCTCATACTGCCGAGCACCAGTCGAGCTTTTTAAATCAGGGTTTCCATACTGTTCAATCCCTTTCAAAGGTCCACAAAACCCTTGATTTGGCTTGTTTGAAGAGGGCAAAAAAATTGGCTCAGAATTTCTCAATAATGCCCAAATTAAGAGAGGTTTTGTAAATGCACAGTTAATGGTTATCTTTGCATCTGTCTGATAAAATTCACAGGATGAATCCTTGTGCCAGAAACAGATTGTGTGCTTTCTGGCATCCATTGATTGATTTGATTGATTGAAACGCTGAGTGATTTAACCCATTTGAAGGGCGAGTTACAAATATAAAGAAAGTAGTAAAGCAACACAATATTAAACAGCAATTATAAATATAGGCGTTGTTTTTTCATCTTTGTTTATAGCTTAAAATAGATGTGCAATATGCAACGTATTTAGTCTGGAACAAATGCTAAAATCAATCTGAAGTCACAAGAATTTTGGGTTAAATTCTGGAGAACCTGCTTCACCTCTGTGCTACACCATTTTCTAGTAATATGAGTACCAGTAAAATGAATATTAATGTCTGTCTTGGTAGGGTTGTTCACTCATATACTGTTGGATGAAGCTGCCCAGGCCATGGAGTGTGAAACCATCATGCCTTTTGCTCTGGCTAGCAAGAGCACCCGCATCGTGCTAGCCGGAGACCACATGCAGGTAAGAAAATAAGCTTAAAAGACAAAGGTTTGCTCCTCACATTAACATTTTAGTCCATTCATATCCTAAATGAACTCAAAATGATACTTGAATGCAACACTGACATATCAAAAGAACCTTTATAATAGTCACACTGCTCTGGATTAGAATCCACTCTTCTCCTTTTGAAGTACTAAAACACAACAAACCCTTTGAGGTCTGCTTTTGGAGCCCTCTTCAGCTCTGAAAAACACAAACATAAACCTCATCTCATGCGCCAATACAGGGATTGGAAACCTCATTTTTGACAGGATTATCGGCAGAGGATGAAGGAGAGTTTTTTATATTGGAGGTGCCTTTAATTAATAAATCGAAATGCTTTTCCTTGGACTGAAGATGACTAAATAGCAACAAAACACACAGCTCCATCTCCATTTTTCTGTTTGTCAGTTGCTTCGTCATCTTTTGCTTTTGTGCTTTTTACAGCACCACAGTTACCTTAAGATCTAAAAATGGTCTCAAAGGATTCATTTTTTATTTGTATAAACTCTCTTCCATCAAGTAGATGCAGATACATATGTGATGAAGACTGTTAACCTCCAATAGAGGCTTCTTTTTATTGTCTTAGAGGTGGCAGTGTACAGTAAATTTAACCCCTTTCAATGTCGGAATTAAATTAAGATTCAAACACAAAATAAACAGTTGTATTATTCATGACGCACTCCAAAAGAAAATGTTACATAAGAACACTTTGGCAACAGGCACTCATACATACTTAGTGGAAGTTTAACTGTGTGTTATAGTGGGCTAAAAAACAGCCTTCTTTATTTTATGTTGTTTATATGAGTTGAGCGGAGACCAGAAGGAGAAAGAAACAAAACCACCCCTCTTTAATTTCAAGTAATTCACGTGTGACACTTTAAAAAGTAATTAAATATGTCATGGGAGAGTTTGATTGGACTCTTAAGCATCTCTGTCCTTGTTTGTTCTAACTTTGCTTTCCTTTTCTCGCTCCATTTTTACAGCTGAGTCCGTTTGTGTACAGCGAATTTGCACGCGAGCGCAATCTGCACGTGTCTCTGCTGGACCGGCTTTATGAGCACTATCCGGCAGAATACCCCTGTCGGATTCTCTTGTGTGAGAACTACCGGTCCCACGAGGCTATCATCAAGTAGGTGTGAGCCCTCACACTGACTTGTGTCAAACCTGTGGGAGGAAAAAGGTGGAATCGTTAGATGAGATGGAGAATTAGGGGTCGGAGGATAGAGCTGGCCCATTAAAAAAAGGTTTTCCTGCAGCATTAGGCAAGATAATTAGTTATTAACTCCACTTCACAGGCTTGGCCAGTAAGAGAAAGAGCTTTTATTCCCATATTTTCCCCAGTAAAAGATTAATCATTTGTTAGAAGTCTTGGTTTGACCGATCTGGATGATTACTAATCAGTTTTGGGTCATTACCAAGCCACACATGAGCTAAAGACTCCTCAGCTGCATGTCTGTAACCCTGGAAGATGCAAGACTGTAATTAGTAGTACTGTTTGTTTTTTTTAATTTGACTTTTCTTGTTTATAATTAATTAATTTTGGACCCTTTTGCATTCATTCCTCTATAGCTACACATCAGAGTTATTTTATGATGGGAAGTTGATGGCAAGTGGGAAGCAGCCCTCTCATAAGGACTTCTATCCACTGACCTTCTTCACAGCCAGAGGAGAGGACGTGCAGGATAAGAACAGCACTGCTTACTACAACAACGCTGAGGTAAAATATATTTATGTAATATGTATACATACATACATACACATGCAGACCTGAGTGGCTGAATTATGAAGCACCTTTGAACAAATGTATGAGCCAAAGTGTTGTGGGGTGTACCACGATCTGTTGATGTAGGGGGTGTTTTGTTGTTTTTTAGACATCAATATATAAATTATAACTGACCAATTAGAATTTTTGTTAATATGCGTGCCCGTGTTTGACATCGTAAAACCATTCTTAACTACGTAGCAACAGTTTGCAATGTTAAAAACAGAAAAAGTTGAAGACGAATGGGCGACCCATGTATCACCATTTTATTTTGGTTTGAGTAGTTTAAGTAGACACATGTACTAAATCTCATTTGAAATTCAAATATGCTCTTTGAACTGTGTGGGGAGGGAGCGTTACAAACGCACAAAATGTGGAAACTCACTTTATGAAATACTGAAGGGCTTATTTATTTCAGGTCGAGTCTGACACATGCTGCAGTCACATTTTTAGTTTCTAACACATTCAGAAATCAGATTCCAATATCCAGTTAGTCACAATCTAACATTTCATTCTGTGTTGTGAGACATTTTAGGGGAACTTTTTAAAAAACCTTTTCTAAATTACTTGAAAAGATTTGGGCTTTACTTGCTTTTCACTTGTTAATGTAAACCTGCATTACTGATGTAAACAAGTAGAGAAACGTTTCCAACAGGTTGAAAATGGCTGTTGTTTGCAACTACAAAGTGTAAAAGACAGTTTTGTCTTACAAGGAAAAAGCAGAAAGGCTGTAACACGTGCTTTAGACTTGTAAACACAAGGGTCTGACTAACTGAACATGTGTCACTCGTATGTTTTATAAAGAAGAGTTGTGCGAAGACTTACAGTTGACATCCATTGAAGCCCGAGCCTGCGAATGGTCCTTTTCTATACTTGCATACTTGTGGTGTGACCATTCAGCCTTTTCTGGTATGTTCCAGACAATTAATTTGATTCTGGCCTCCAAGCAACGCCAGATTGTCTGAGATATGACGCAGCAGCTGTCTAAAAAAAAATGGTCCGCAATAATATTATCATCTGCTGAAATTAGAATGTTTCAAATGAAGAAGCTCCTTTGCTACTCACCATTAAACCCATTAATGTAGTTTTAGTCTTTAGCAAAGTTTAGTCTGCTTTCCTGGGAATGATTTTTAGGTGACGGGCGTCTCATCGGCAGATCTGAGCTGCTGCTGACGCCGTCTGTGTGACTTTCCTTCTCCATCTAAGGTTTTTGAGATCGTGGAGCGAGTGGAGGAGTTGCGCAAGAAATGGCCCGTGGCCTGGGGCAAGCTGGACGATGGCAGCATCGGAGTGGTGTCGCCATATGCCGATCAGGTGTTCCGCATCCGCGCTGAGCTACGAAAGAAACGACTACATGATGTCAGTGTGGAAAGAGTCCTTAATGTCCAAGGTGATTTGAAAATTTTAACTTCTTATAAATCAGTTTTTATGAAAGAATGTTGTTTGTTCTACATGTAAATAAGAGGTCTCATAAATGATAAACATGTAGATTGTTGACATGTTTAAAAGCCTCTGGAATCACTGGAATAATGTTACTACAACCTTGCCTATAATGGAAATAGACTTCTGTCACATATGAGAACAGAACATCAAGTTTGTTTAAAATGCCATCTGCCTTTATATGATTATGGGCTTCTCTTTCTTTCAGGCAAACAGTTTCGGGTGTTGTTCCTCAGCACTGTGCGAACGCGATACACTTGTAAGCACAAGCAAACGGCCATCAAACGTAAAGAGCAGCTTGTTGAAGACTCGACGGAGGATCTTGACTATGGATTTCTCTCCAACTACAAGCTCCTTAACACGGCCATCACCAGGGCGCAGTCCTTGGTTGCAGTTGTTGGAGACCCAATTGCGCTGTGCTCAGTCGGACGGTGCAGGTAACTCTACCTCTACGTCGATATTTCAGAAATCAGAATTATGTTCATAGAAACGTTGAACTTTCTTTTAAAAAAACACCATGAAATGTTATTGAATCTCACACAAGTTCCTATATTTTGCAACAACTTGCTGTCGTCTCTTCAGGAAATTTTGGGAGCACTTTATCTCCATCTGCCATGAAAACTCCAGCCTACATGGCATCACCTTTGAGCAGATCAAGGCTCAGCTGGAGGCTTTGGAACTCAAAAAGACCTACGTGCTGAACCCGCTGGCGCCAGAGTTCATTCCCCGTGCCCTCAGGCCCCTGCAAGGGCATCACACATCTTCGCAAGTTCTTCATGCCCACCATCATCCACATCCTCAGCATGCCCAGTCTGCCAACAACAAACAGGGTCCGCAGCAGCAGCAGCAACAGTCGCCGCCGAAGGTAAGCCGTTACCGCTTGGTTCGTGGTGATGCCACTGAAGATTTCCGAAAATACCGTCGAGTATTTATGGAAAATAGCAATAATGAAGCTCTTCAGTGCATCAGTTATCTTCTTATATGTGTGGGAGTATATGAATATGATCCATTAGATCCACCTGAGCTTTTTATGATCATGGCTTAATTTTTTTTTGACCCTGGAGAAAAAGAAATGGCAAACTAACATCGTGGATTTGACAGGCGAAAACCTTGTTCGGCTCGGGTTGAAATGTGTTTGTGCGTCCTCCCCGCGTGGCCCGAGGTAAAGGTTAACGAAATCACCACAGCTGCCGACCTGCTGCCTCCCCATCACCCACTGGGCCTAATGAGCCACAACTCCGCAGTGGCAGCAGGCTCCGGAGACACACGTGAACACACACACACCCTCTCTCTCTCTGGCTACACAGGCACTTTACAGAGCTCACAACTACACACCCCCACAGACAAAACAGGGCCAGTAATGCTGTGTCTGATATGTTGTTTTTATCAGTCTAAAAAGCATGTTGATGGCATAAAGGTCAGACCAATCCACTGTTCCTCTGTACCCGCTGCTTTCAACAGAATCATCTTTCAACTTTAGAGTCTCCTATTAAACTAGAGGAAATAAAAGCATTGCGGCTGCATACAGATCCTTAAAATCCACCTTGTTCAGCTGCCACCAATACGCCGCCCTGCGGCATTATAACTTGATTGTTTGGCAGAATTCCATTTGTGCTTTAATTCAACAGAATTGAATGTTGTGATCATGTTTGATGTGTGTGATTTCATACCTGTGGAGGGGAAAGATGCTTAGTTCGTTGCCATTGAAGGAAAATCGGTATAATTTCCTGTATTTTCTGGAGGTGTATTTCTCTGCAGCATATCTGTGGCCACTGCGGTGTCAATCTTGTGTCTTTCTTTTGTGCTCATTTAATATTGCATCTTAAAGAAATGCAGCAACAGCACCATGACAGTATCTCATACTTGAGTTTTTAAAATGCTATCAAACTCCCCGGCTGCGTGTCGGAGATGTATATTTATAGATAACCGTTTCATAATTCAAGCTCTTGCCTTTTACATGGGAAGTTCTTTTATTTGTTGGCACGCTAGTTCAAACCAAATGAAATCATTTTAAGCTTGGATGCAACCAAGATGTTAGATGGTGATTTTATAGTAAAGGTTTGCTGGCCCATGTTTGTTTTCAGTTGTATCACCTTGTTTGCTGTCAGAATTGTTCTGATTGTTCTTAATTTAACAAATATTTTCAGTAAAAGATCATTTTTACTTGGAGAATTTATCCTATGGCACATGGAGTTTGTTTTCCAACAGATAATATCATCTTTTTTAGACTTGGCAGTGGAATAAATTACAGTGACTTGAGGATATTTCTTTTTTCCATAGCCTGCAATTAAACTGGCCACCTGTCATAAGATATATGTTAACACTGCAGCCAGGAGAGACTGTGTACAACAGAACCAGATACAGAAGAAGCTCAAAGTAATATGTTTGATTAATAATGCACACAGTTGACCTAAACTCAGGCACACGTTAATGTCATGGGCCCAGCGTGCATGTAGCTCCGGTTCCACATTAACTTGTCTCTCATGTTAAGTCCTCTGGAGATTCTCTGGAGGAATATGTTAGTTATAATGGCGTATTTAAAAGAATAGAGGTTATTATTGACAGATATAGGTATCCTTAAAAAAGGATAGGCAACTATCAGGTTGTCAGGCGAACACTGCAAAGGCTGTGATGATAGACTACTATGTGTACAGTATTATGTTTCAGCATGTCTTCATGGTTGATTAATATAGGCCTTATATACAGTAACGGTCCAAATTCTCAAGAGGTCATGCTGTAACCCCTGGTGCCCAAAAGACCCCCTGGCGGTGGCGGTGGTGGTTTTGTTAATCATGCTTCTTCTGGTAAGAAACCAGGACAACAAAGGCTCCTTGCGAGTAACAAATCGATGACACGGATGTCCTGTTCATCATATTGATTCCTGCGAATAAGTTCAAATATCTTCTGTGTCGCAAACGCAAGCAAGGAGGTGTGGTTTTCATGGACATCTGTACCACAGGTGGATAATATTATGATGTTGTGTAGCTTTGTTCAGTTAGAGCCACACATGTTATCTAGCTTGGACTATACTGCAGCCGTTTTGTGTCCTGGCCCTGTGTTGATTGTTGTTATTTATTCTATATGGAATTGTTAATATTTTGATGTGTTTCCATTTACAGGGGAAACATTCAAATCACATTGAGCACCTTCCGCCCGAAGGATTTGGTGAGTTTATTTCCTGTCCCTCTTCAGATCTGTTGATTCTACACTTAAGTATGTAAGAGCTCAAACGCTGTTATGAACTGACAGGCGCTCGACTGGTCTTTGGGAATTAATAAGCCATATGTGAAATACTCGGTTCATGAATAGGACTACAGTCCTGGCTCATATTCATTCTACAACTGCAAAACAAGTCGTGCTTTATAGTGGAGATGCAAAAGTAGCCTGACATCTCTCCCCACAAGTTAATAAGGGATTTGCAACCAAGCAGCTGCATCCTGGCAAAACATCTCATGGGAGGAAACTGAAAACCATCAAAATGTCCTCCCATTCAGACATTTGCTGTAATGCTGTTTCAAATGAGCCACTTTCTCTCGTTGCAGTTCAACCCAGCCCTGCCATGTTGATGGGAAACCCTATTCGGGCTTTCACCCCACCTTTGGGTGGAACACCTGCCGGCATGGGCAAATCACCCAGTCCTGTTCAGAGGATAGATCCACACACAGGTGCCAGCACTGGCATCTTGTATGTTCCAGCCGTGTATGGTGGAAACATGGTCATGTCCATGCCTCTGCCTGTAAGTTCTCTGCTTCTGGTGATAAAATTCCACATGAAAAACAAATCACCAAAGACAAAAACCATATCATTTATCAGTGACCTAATACGTACCCATATTTATCAGGAAATGGCTTTTATTATCATTTTTCCTGCTGTCCGCAGTCCGCAGCTTTATTGCATCATAATTGTATGTTCTCGGATTAGAATTCATCTTTGTTGAACTGTGGAAACTAATGTTTCTATTTTTCAACTGGTGTGCTTCAAAAATATGGTATCAAAGTATCACATTTTTTATACTTCATTGATATGACATTGTTATAGCATTTTATCAGTTGCCATAAATATGTTTATTTGCTGTAATAGTCTATCTTATACTCTCCTTTTTTGTCAGTTGCCTTGGCCGGGGTACCAGAATCGGTTTGCTGTGGATCCTCGGATCATGAGCCATCCGGCAGCCATGGCCTACAACTTCAATCTGTTGCAGAATCGCGGCTCGCCGATCCCTTACAGTGGGGTCGCTCACCCTTCTCCTCTGGGAATGGGCCAACCCAGCCCAGACAAGGAGCTTCAGCCAGACCCCATCAGAAATGGTATGACTTGACTCACTTTGTGCATCAGCCGGCCAGCCAGGACACTGAATTATTGAAATTTGATGCAGTCGACCACCTGCACTTGTATAGTATAGCCACGTGTAAAGCAGTGAACTAGTTGGCAATTTTGCTTTTGTAGGTAAATTTGAAGGATGCCCAAAGTCGGAACAGAACCGTCTCCAAACACCAGAAAGGAAGACCTCAGACATGAAGGACAAACAGGCACGCTGTTGATTTTTGAACCACCGTACCCACATTACTAACACTGGCACTTATAGTTTTTGACTTATTGTTAATGTGTTTATCCAGGGAGACGCAGGTCAAAGCCGAAGTTTAGACTCGCAGTCGGAGGGTGTCGTTGGATTTCCCAACGCGCTTCTTCACCGAAAAGACCCCTCAGCGGTTCAAAGACAACTCAACTACCACCTCGCACCTCCCAATCCTTCCTTTCCACCACATTTGGGCAGTGGGAGAGCGTTTCCTCCACTGTATCCAGTCTCTAGGCTTCCCTATCGCGTCACCCAGCCTCAACATCCAGGAATGCCTCAGCAGAGTCAACAACAACAACAACAGCAGCAGCAGCTTAGCCCTGTTTACACTGGTGCCAGCCAGAATGCTTCTTTCTTCAGTGGCCCTATACCACCTCACAGAGGGGTCCAGTCACCAACTCTGGATGGGACAGAGTCTGCAGGGGTGGAGGAACTCAGTAACTCCATTCGGACTCCAATGGGTCAAGCAGGGAGTCTGTCACAGCATAACAGGGTCAATAGCTTTGGAGAAGATGGACAGGATGGAAGCTTGGGAGATAATCTGGGTGAGTAGAATTGTTCTTATTTCTCATTCCTAGGCAGAATAATTGTGTTTCTAGATTGGAAACTGGAATTTGTCGAGCACATATGCCATATTTATTAAAGAAAGAAGCCTCAGAAGCTTGGTGTTGGGTTCGATGCCCAAGTTCTTCAGTAATTTGTCTTTGTGCATCCATGACAAAGCTCTTCACTGCTCCAGCTCGTAACATGACATATTTAATGCAGAAGCTTCAAATTTTAAAACCTGCTCAGAATCTTCCCACTTCACAGAAGCGTATGAACGCCTAAGATCAAGAGTGCTTTACTGTTGTTTAGCCAACACAGCAGCCAGGTAGGAGTCAGTATTCCTGCCTACAAGCTGGCAGAAGCTAAATTGATAAATTCATCGGCATCCAAGGGACAGTAACATCACAGTTCCACCCATTGAAACCAGACCAATTACCAATTTGGCCCAGCATCAGCAGGTATTTGCACAAAGTAGCTAATGAATGTAAATAACCTACTTCTGTTGTTAGCGGCAGCCTCTCTTGTTATTTATCTAAGCCAGTAGTAAGTGATGATTATGATCCGGTGAGATCCAACCACACAGGATGACTCAGTCACTCACACATCAGCTGCTGGCATCCTGGAAACCTCCAGCTCAGCTTTTATGTCCTCACCCCAGTAAGATGCAGGTGCTTATTCACCCTGGAACACACAAACTCCGCTTTCTGGATAATTTAAGTAGCGCCAAAGGTGGTTATGACAAAGCCTTGCTGTTTTTGTGCCTCTAGAGCCTGTTGGGTCATGGAAACGGTTAAGCAAGTTTCATGGTTGCCTTTCCAGATCTGCAGGGTCCCTTGGCTCTCGAAGCCCTGAGCCAGCAGCAGGCCGCCAGGCTTGGCCAGTGGGGGGAAATGTCTGGAACATTCCTCCAAGACAACATTGCGTTTCCTCTGCCCCAACAACTGGCCCACCTCGCCCAGCCCGGCATGGTTCGTTTTCCTCATCAGCTCCTGCGGGCTAATAGCTGGGGCCTCGGGGCCAGTATGGATGATGAAGCTATCGTTTCCGCCTCAGCCGGGCCTCCGTTCACAAGGTTCGTTTGACTCAACAGTGTCCTCTGCACAGATTATAGGATGCTTTTGTATTGCTTCGTGTTAACGCGAGACGAGAGGGAGGACAGTTCAAGATTGATAAGCAATTTGTTTGAGTTGTTGTGTCTTTTTGGAGTTATCGTCTAAAAGGAGTTTTTATTGAGCAGGTATCCAGGACTCTTGAGAGAAATGCCCCAACACGAGCAACCTGAACACAGAGAGGCAGCGGAAATGCAGCCCCCGCCCCAGTCTCGTCTCCTGCAGTACCGCCAGTCACAGCTGCATCCCTCGGTGGACCCCTCATCTTCCTTACCCGCCACTCCTAATCACGCTGGGCCCTTTCCCTCAGGATCCTTCTCCCACGACAGCGGCCGAGACGTCCTGAACAGCAACCATTTCAACAACCCGGTTCTACGGCACACAGGAAACCACCTTTATAATACTGGTAGCTACCCACATCAACCATCAGCCCACTCTTCCAGCCCCCCTCCCTCACAGGTCAAATACCTTCTACAAGAGGCCCGGTGGACTCAAGGCGGAGCCCCATCGGTGAGCCCACCGCAGCAGAATCACCTGCTGGGGAACCAGAGTCACGGCCTTCCTTACGGACTTCCCATGGTGGCTCAGCCGAGCAGGCAGGAGCAAGTGCACCTGATGCAGCTTCACCATCAGCACCAGCAGCAGCAGCAACAACAACAACAACAACAACAACAACAGCAGCAGCAGCAACAGCAGCTGAATCAAGCTTCGGATGAGGAGTCCTACCACCCACTGTCCCCTAGAACATCAGCAGCCACGGCCCTCCACAGTGTAGACGAGGTACGCCTTTATTATCCTTTTTATATCCCAACTGAAGCGTTTGGTGAACTGTGGACAGTTTTGTTTCACTTATTTTCCTCTCCTCCTCACTTCCTGGACAGTATGAACCCAGAGGCCCCGGTCGGCCCCTCTATCAGCGCCGGATCTCTTCCAGCTTCCCAGATGAATCCTGCCCCAACACCCACAATTCCCTGCAGTCCCAGCCTTGCACGTCGGACCCCCAAGACCATCCACACCTACTGCAGCAGCAGCAGCAGCAGCAGCAACCACACGGCCCCTACAACTACCCCCTGCACGACCTCTGGCCCAGTAACGGCGGCGGCCCCGCGCCGTTCCAGAGCATTCCATGTAATGGCGCCGGTGCCCTCGCCCAGCACAGGGACTTTCTGGGTAGGTGTCGCACAATGGTCCGGCCCGCTGTTTGTCTTTGTCTTGCAGAATAAGTGAAATTTCTGCTCTTTCCATGTGATCCGGCAGCTTCCAAGGCTCTTCATCAGACGGAGGAGCAGCTCAAAGCTGAGGCAACAGCAGCGCAACAGGCCCACACACACTCTCACAACTCCCCTCAGCACCTCGGACAGTTCCCCCCGCTCATGCCCAAAAACAAGCAGTCGCGACCAGACGCTCCCGCTGAGGCCAGTCAGGGGGTGGCAAATTTAAGCAAACCGCCCACCATGTCTTATGCCAACGCGCTCCGAGCTCCACCCAAACCTAGAGCCGTTCGCCCAGAACAGGCAAAAAAAAACAGCGATCCTTTGTCCCTGCTACAAGAGCTGAGTATAGGTAGTTCAAATGGTAGCAATGGGTACTATTCCTATTTTAAATGAGTGTCCCCCCCCCCCCGATCTGATGTAAGTGGTAAAATATTTAAAAAAAAAAAAAAAAAGGCAAAATTTAAAAAAAACCCAAAAACTTTAAAAAAAAAAGTGAAAAGTGCATTTACAGATTGTTTCTATCAGTAGGTTTGTTTTCTCAATTCTGTTTCATTTTATCTTTTTATTTGTAACAGTCATTTTTTTTCTCCTGTTTCACATATCAGAAGAAAAATCCCCGTATATTTACAGACTGCAGTACTGCTATATATACATACTTATTATGTATATATGAAGATATACCTATATTATCTACCCTTGTATATGTATGTAATGCTAAAACAAAACAAAAAAAAGATAAAAAAATTAAAGGTGATTTTTGGTTGACCAGTTAGCTACCTGCACATTTGTTTTCCTGACCGAAGCTGGTTTTGTTGGTTACTTTGTTAAATTTTCATCATTTTGTATTCCTCACTTTTTAGTGGATGTTGCGTATTAATTTTCATACTGCTGTATTGGTGTTAACAGACTACGGCTAAGTGGTCGCCTGACTGAAAAACTACATGGAACAGTGTATAGAAGTAGATACGTTTTCCTCTAATCTGTACATATAAAGAAAATAATAGACTGAATCGTTTGCCATAAACTTAAATTCCTGCATTAAGCTGAGACTTTGTTTGCAAAAACCTTCCGATGCTGTTTATACTGTAATTAAAACCAGAGCGATCGTGTGCAAAACATTAAATCCTCTTTCGGCATTTCAGGCAGTATTTTAGTAGTTTTCCTCCTGTTCACCATTAAAATTAGCTGATTCGTTGGGGCCTCGGTTGGCTCATTTAGCAGCAAGACTTCCTCTTCTTATTGACCTGTCAATAAGCCGCCATCTTGTTTTCTTAGTGGCAGAAATACAGTGAACTTTTGGACCTGGTGGAGTAGATTTAAGAGTTACAATGGTGTGGTGAGATCACCCTGGCTAGATCCCCTCCTGGTTGATCCCACTCCTGATTCTCTCCTGGCCTCAGAACAGACTTTCATATTGCTTTAAACAGCTCAGACTCGATGACATCACAGCCGTAACGTCCGTGTCACTGCAGTGATGTCACTGCTTTAACATCTGTCTCACTGCTGGAACATCTGTCTCACTCGTCAGGTTGTTGATAAAGTATTTCCAGCTGCTTTAAACTATTTTTCAGTGGTTACCAGGAGATCTTTACCCACGAACTCTGGTTCTTGTACCTGTTTAGTGTTAAAGTGACCTCAGGAACCTTGAGAGGAGCTTAAAGATCACAGTCGTTATTCTATCGGTTCTTATTGTTGGCAGATTTCCCATCAGCCCTGGTTTTTCTTCCCTCTCAATCGCTTTGGTAACAAGTTGCTGGCGCCGATTTCAAAACGTAATGAGGATGGTTTTAATGTTCTAACCGCCTAACGCGTTCACTGTGGCTTCATACTGGGGTTTTAATGTTTTGCACGTCACATCTGGTCCCTACTTATTTGTAAAGCCGGGATTCCGGTTCTGGTTCATTTTGGCTGTCGGGGTTCTGATCCTTCGTTCTTAGCTCCTTACAGTTGGGATCTTTGCTAGCGGTTGGTAGTGAAGCAGCAGATATAATGGCACTTTTCCTCGTGCGCAGCAGACGTGCGCTGCAGCTCAGCTCAATGACTGGTGGCCAACGCTTATTCATTTCATCTTTTTCATTCTTTATTCTGTCCTCGAGGGTTTGTGAACGTGAAGAGAGGTCAGTGAGGTCCGACGGTAAGTCGTCTTTAGCTGCTCGTCTTGATTTGAAGAGGTTGTGGTGAAGGGCGTTTCGGTACGTGTGCGCGCGTTGTTGCCGAGAGTTGCGCGGATTGTTCGACGTTTCTGTGGGAAGTGTAACTCAGCGCTTTGTCGAGGGAGGATCTAAAACAGGAAGCTGCGTTCAGGGGCGCTCAGACGTCCCCGCTCGTGTGAAAAAGCTTTGGTCACCTTTATGCAAACTTGGCAGAACCCCCGAACAGACGATCGAGCGGCGAAGCGCATGTTTCATTTCAGAGGTCACGATAGGGCAGATCTAAGTTAAAAGGCTTTTTTTTTTTTTTTAAAGAAAATAAAAACCCCAAAAAAAGGACGAATACTGGGAACAGTCATTTAGTGCGGCGCTTATGTTGACTGGCCTAAAACGTGGTTGGTTTGTTTTTGGGGGGGTTTAGACACTTGAATCAGTCAGGTCAGGTCCTCAGAAAGATGCTTAATCCCACAGCTAATTGTTGCGTCAGCTCCGATTTTTCCTTTATTCCACTCGCAGGAGAACGACATACTTGTAAATATGTATTTTTTAGGCATTTACAAAGCATGAACTTTGGGAACGCCTCAATTTTATAGAAGCTGTTCAAAGAAGAGGTGTGCCCTTTTTAATTATGCAAATTCTCAATTATAATGAATCTTTAGATGGACGACAAAGTAACTAGTTGCAATGCCAACTTTTTAGATTTTTTTTTAAAGGGTATCTGCTTGATTTGACAGATTTTTTTTTTTTTTGCCAGGAGACAACTTTTCCTGTACAATACATATTTTAAAGTATGTTTATGACTTTGCTCTGTTTCCTCATCACTTTTTAGCCGTACAACAATCAGCTTTTTTTTTTTTTAAATGTGAAAACTGTTTCCATGCACGTTTGTATGACCTATTTTTAATCCCTGTTTTTATTAGTTTGTATTGATTTGTGGCTTTCTTTTTTCATGAAAAAAAGGGGGTTTTAGTTCACATCCTGTATTATCTGACGTGTACAATAACTTGTGACATTATCGACAAAAGTATATGGTGTTTTACTAATGTGTCAATGAAATGTGTGACGTTGAAGCTTCTTCTCTGCGGTTAGCAGGGCTCCAGCTGAGGGTGCTCCCCGCCAAGTGTCATTTTATGATTTAAAAAAAAAAACAACACACAAAAATATATCGCTTTGTTTGGGGAGACATTTTCACCACAAAGTCGTCGGCTGATCTCGAACGTTGTGCAATACTAATATCTCACTGCTTGTTGAGCGACACTTATTCATGAAGCAGAGGAGATTTGGCCAAAGACATTTAAAGGGATTTTCATCAGTGGTTTATTCACTTCTGTAGCCCCCCCCCCCCCCATTCCTGAGCTGAGTCCCCTCCCCTTTAAATCTAGCAGCGCGTCCGAACTCTTCCTTTATCCTTTATCGTTGCCTTTTTTTTTGTTTTCTTCAGAAAATGTGAAACTAACTCGGTGGCACGTAGGAAGGGAGCAACCCTCTGCCCAGCCAGTAGAGAGCACTGTGTTCAACCTTCACCTCCTCCTGTCATCTGTTCTCCTCCTCTCTTCTCCCATTGCTGCGCTCATCAGTGGCTCACTTGTTCTCTCAGATCCCACCGGTTCCTCCCTCCACCTGGGTACAAGATAATGAATAGGTCTGTTTTTCTCTTTATTTCAGTCGGTGGTGGTTATAATAAAGGATTTAGACTGTGTTCAAAAGGGTTTTTTTTTTTTTTAAATTTGTTTCTCTATTAAAGTGTTTTTATTGAAACATCCTGGGTTTTGTTTATTTATGGTGGGAGATTCAGGTTTCATTAAAAGCTTCATGTTGTTTTCACTGGGGTTAAAATCAGGCTGCTTTCTTTTGAAAATAACCCTCAAACGAAGCTGAGAATAAGAACCCATTCAAGAAAAAGTGATTAGCTTCCACATCTGAGTTCTCACATCAAACGTGCTGGTCTGGATGGAGATTTGAGTTCTTCCGCATGATGAACTCAAATCTCCCGGTTGTACGAGTGAACTTTCAAACGAGCAAGTGGTTCCGGACGGGTCCCAGAACCACCTGCAAAGGCTCCGAGGATTCTAAGGGGCAGCTGCTTCAGGTTGGTTATTTTCTTTATTGACGGGTTATTACATGAGGTGTGGATCTGTGGTGGATCTGTGTGTGTGTGTGTGTGTCCGCTGAGTGATGGTTGTGAATGAAAATCAAGTTTCTTTTGAATTGCTTCAGTTTGGAAGCTCTGACTAAAAGACGTTGACCGTCTATGTGTGTGCGCGTGCGTGCGTGCGTGCGCGCACCCACCTGCTAAATCTGAACCTTTTCCAACATCATTAGTGGTGCACACTGTGTTTAGCATTCACACACACACACACACACACACACACAGAAGGTCGTTTAATTTCTTAAGAACGTGTACAAAACTTTCTGTTTTAAAGGAATCGTGCACGTTTGCAATCGCACTGAAAATGGAAATCAAGCCTTTATTATAGCAGTTTAAAATCAAAAGCATTCCACAGTGTCCTTTTTTCCAGACCCCCCACCACCACCACCTTTCCGTATCGGGCTTGGAACAGACCTCAGGTCAGCTGTGAGTGTTCAAACCCTTCGGGACTCAGATGGTTCATATTCAAGTTGCAGTAATTAGTTGGAAATCGGACCGTGGTCCATCCACGTCGTTACCAGTCCCCTCGTTTTTGCTCCTTTCCCCCCCTCCATCTACCCGCCCGGCCCCTCACTCCCCCTGCTCCGGCTCGGCATCCATGCAGGTCTCCCACGGGTTCCTGGGCATCTGAGGCATGGAGATGATCAGCAGGGCGATGCCGGTGAGAAAGAGGAGGACGAACCCGCTGCAGGCGCAAGCAAACGACCAGGAGTAGTAATATTTGATCCAGACGGTGTCCTCGCTCTCAATCATGCGCTTGACAGACTGTCGCATCACTTCCAGAGAGATGAAGGCGCAGAGGCCTGCAGAGGAGACACAGGTGGCGTGAGACAGGGCCGAGACGACGCGGCGCCAGAAGCTCCGGAGAAACCTGAACTCACCCGCGAAGGCGAAAAACATGCCGGCCGGTTTCAGGAGGTAGTGGCGTCCTTTGCCTTTACCGGTGCATGAGCCCAGCAAACAGAGGGAGCCCAGGATGGAGAAGACCAGGCTGAAGATGGAGATGGCTGCGGCCGAGATGTTGTATTCTGGACGGAGAGAGACGAGGGGGCAGGTGTGAGGAGGAACAGGTGCTTTCCCCACAACAAAAACACCAGTTTGGATCCACTGAGGCGCGTTTCATTCTGGAGACAGCATCCATCCATCATCCATCCATCATTCATCTATCATCCATCCATCATCCATCCATCATCCATCCACCATCCATCCATCATCCATCCATCATCCATCCATCCATCCATCCATCCTCCATCATCCATCCATCCATCCATCCGTCATCCATCCATCCATTATCCATCCATCATCCATCCATCCATCCATCCATCATCCATCCATCCGTCATCCATCCATCATCCATCCATCCATCCATCCATCATCCATCCATCATCCATCCATCATCCATCCATCCATCCATCCATCCATCCATCATCCATCCGTCATCCATCCATCCGTCATCCATCCATCATCATCCATCCATCCATCATCCATCCATCATCCATCCATCATCCATCATCCATCCATCCATCCTCCATCCATCCATCATCCATCCATCAATCCATCATCCATCCACCATCCATCATCCACCATCCATCCATCCATCCATCCATCCATCCGTCATCCATCCATCCAGCCATCCATCCAGCCATCCGTCCATCCATCATCCATCTATCATCCATCCATCATCCACCATCCATCATCCATCCATCCATCCATCACCATCCATCCATCATCCATCCGTCATCCATCCATCCATCATCCATCCATCATCCATCATCCATCCGTCATCCATCATCCATCATCCATCCATCATCCATCCATCATCCATCATCCATCCATCAGCCATCCATCATCCATCCGTCATCCATCCATCCACCATCCACCATCCATCATCATCCATCATCCATCATCATCCATCCATCCATCCAGCCAGCCATCCAGCCAGCCATCCAGCCAGCCATCCAGCCATCCATCCAGCCACCAGCCAGCAGCCAGCCACCAGCCAGCCAGCCACCAGCCAGCCATCCAGCCAGCAGCCAGCAGCCAGCCATCCAGCCAGCCATCCAGCCAGCAGCCATCCAGCCAGCCATCCAGCCAGCCAGCCAGCCATCCAGCAGCCAGCCATCAGCCAGCCAGCCAGCCATCCATCCAGCCATCCAGCAGCCAGCCAGCCAGCCATCAGCCAGCCAGCAGCATCCAGCCAGCCAGCCATCCAGCCAGCCATCCATCCATCCATCCATCCATCATCCATCATCCATCCATCCATCACCATCCATCCATCCATCCATCCATCCATCATCCATCCATCCATCCATCAATCCATCATCCATCCATCAATCCATCCATCCATCCATCCATCCATCCACCCATCCATGGTCCCTCCATCCATCCATCCATCCCTCCCTCCCTCCACCCACCCATCACCAGGGTGCAGTGGGGGCTGCAGGCTCAGCAGTTCCTCAGGTGTTTTCATGCAATCTGCTACACTTGGCTGCTATTAAAAGAAAAGCAATGGAGGCTCTTCCCTAAGCAGGACATGTGCAGCCCTGAGCCCCCCCACTCTATCTGCACGACCAGTGTGGCTTCACACCTGGCCTCCTGCAGTACCTATGGCCCCCACCTGCCACATTCTCATACCATCTGCGGTTTGTGTTTGCAGATGCTCCAAGTTGGGAGTGGATGCAGCAGCTATCTGAGGGGTTTCAGAAGTGCTCATGTTCACGTGCAAGACACACCCATTGGACAGGCTCTTCACTGGGGAGCGGAACGTTCATCTCTGCAGGGGAGAATGGGCCGCACCCCCCAGGGAAATGGGATTACCAGGGCAAAAGAGGTAAATAATATCAAACATCCAGATGATTTCACATATGAACTGGTCGCTGTCGTTTACTCCAAAGGCTCCTACAGCCTCCTCCACAAGTCCCCCCCACACCTCATGCTGGGGGGGCCGTCCAGTGATGCTTGTTGCGTGAGGATTGTTCACATTTCAAGCCCAATAATGGGGTTTGACAGCCCTCCACAGGCTCTCAGGGCCCCTGACAAGACACACAAGTCCCGTCACCCAGAATGCTCTGCTGTCACGGGCTTGAAATGTGGACATGCAGCAGATCCTGCAGCCTTCCATACATGAAAGATGAGCGTGCAGGAGCACGCGCATCAAAGCGTCCCAATGATAATGTAGCACATTTTGAGTCAGCTGTGTATCCTCCAAAATGGACGTGCGTGCACAACACAGGGTGGGGTTACAGGACGAGCGGGGACGCGGACAAAATTAGCTCGTTGGGCAAGAGGTTAGTCCCAAGATCAGAAAAGCTGCTCTGCCATCACTCAGGACTTCTTCGGGCACGTGAAAGGACGTAAATCTAACATCGGGGAAGCAGGTCAGTCAAGCTGGAGTCAGCGGGGGAGGGGTGGGGGCATAAGGAGAACATGCACTCTATCCTGGTCAGGCTCCGGTGCTGAATGAGACAGACTCTCCGGAAGTTTGTCCTTGCAAGCGGCAATTCAGACGTCTTTGTCCTTGAAATGAATAGAAGCAGCCATAAATCACAAGCAGGACTCTTACGCACCTTTTTGTGTCTTATATTCGAAGATTTCTGCATCCTGCCCCGGAGTGAAGTGTCTGAAGTACGTGCAGTTTTCCTCTGTGAAAAGAGAGCAGATGCGGTTGATGTGTGTGGATCGATGTAGAGAAAGAAGTGACGCCAAAGATGTATTCCTGAAGAGGAGCAGCCATGCAGCAACAGGTGCGTAAGTGTCTTTATATGCAGTTTATTTGTGGACGCTGAATGAAATATTCCTCTATTTTCCCTCTGTTCTGCTGGACATCAAAGATCAAACCACAGCAGGTGTTTCATGCTCAGCCTGCCTGTTCCATCCATATCATTTGACAAGGTTCAGACTTCACCAAATTTCATTTAATTGTCCTCTGAAGAGTGTCCAGTTCTCTGGAGACGTTACCTGGTTAGTCCTGTGTGTATCAGGAACCAAGAGGAGCACCAGACAGATGGAGGAGCAGATCAACCCGTCATGTTCAGAGGGACATGTACAGCGTGCCGGGCTGCTTGACCGGGCTCCGCCACTAAACCATTGACAGGCCTGTTTAGGCTCTGACTAGTACTTCTGAGCCCCCCCACCTGTTGTCATCCACTACACATCAGCTCTTATTGCTGAATTATGCTAACCCCCAGAGATTCACCCAAAGGGAAAGATCGGCCTTAATGTCCTCTGAATCATTCCCACATGGGCGGATAACAAAGGCCTGATTATATATCACATCTCCATTTGGATTTTAATGCTTTAATGCCCAACACAGGTTTAAAGTGTGAGCAGACACAACTCGCACACTCGAAATCCACATTCAGAGCGTGTTTCTGAAAGTAGAACATTTTGGCAGCGGCCTGAGGAGATCACGTTCCCCGAGCGAGTGACACGTTGTCTGCATGCCAGCACCGGTCGGGCATAGCTCCTGTCACAGTGTCATGAAAAGTCAAGTCATGCGTGTCACTAATCCTGCTTCTTCACCGCAGGATTGCAGTGGAACGCTCTCATGTGAAAGTATGTGCGGTGGCGTGGTTTCATGTCATGGGGACCCGTGCTGGGATGGCACACCCTACTACGCGCTGCCTGGAAACCGGTCCAAGTAACCTAAAGGAGAATTAATTATAGCCTTTTAGTCACTGTTGAAAAATTAACAAATAAAATCAAATGAAAAAAACATTCTTTTCATGCCTGTTTGTAGGAAGGTGTGCTTGTTTATCAATCAGGATGGATTAGACATGAAAAATAATACAGCTAAGCAACAGCCGCTCCAGTGTTTTCACTGAGGGCTTGATATGGCTCATCAGCCGGATGTTGTTGTTGTTGTAACTTGGTTTTCTGAAATGCACGTTTTTAAAACACTTTATTTACTTTGAAGCGCAGCTGTTGTAGGAGATTCTCGTTTCTCTCCACGAGAAACTGGGGACGTGGTGCTTTTTTCCTCATTTAACCCCCTTTAGAGAGCAAACCTTAAACTGGTCTTAAATTAATCTGCCCGGCTTAAAATCCTCTTCTCCAAACCCCAACAGATCAATTTGCAGCATCTCTGCAAATTGTCCCGTCAGAGCAACACCATCGATCTTTCCATGAGCGCTTGGATTAACCTTCTGGACCGGTACCTTTCTTCATTCGTCGGTTAGGGTTCGGGTGTTGGCTGACGTGCACTGCAGGAATGCGCTTTAATGGCCGGGAGGACCAATAGTTTTGCCTGCTGACCACACAGGAAACATACATTTTCTCAGGTGTTTCAAAGGAATCAAAGGAGGCAAGTTCATTTACAAATGTATACATTTTCATTTCCTGTCTGCCTGTGCGAAATTTGACACGTTTTCCACGCCCAAACTTTCTTCTGGAAGGTCCCAGCAATGCCCACATTAAAGATTAGGTCTTGATTTCATAGAGCCGCTTCCAGGCATTTGCATCTGTTGCTTTTCTTTAGCGCCTGATTATGTTTCCTAAATCACAGAAAGGAGTTCTCTGGAATGGCGAGTGTGCGCTGTGGCCCAAATGTCCATACTCGCCGACTGCTGCGCTGATGGCTGCTGACAGCCACCATCATCGGGATAAAAGCAGACAGCAGAGGGTCTCGCTCTTGTCCTTCAGGATTCCTCGGTCTGACAGTCGGGAATTTCACCAGAACGTCTAATTGCGAGCGCGCCCTGGGCTGAGTGAGGGCTGCGATGATACACAGATGATACCCTGCTCTCAGCTGACAATGTTAAATACTGCCAACACAGACCAGGGAGGAATTAAACCGTACCAGATCCTGCTGGATCAATCTTGCAAAACTGACAAACGTGGCTGACATCTGCCGTCTAGTTACCGTACTGGTGCAGAGTAAATAGAAACTCACTGGCCAGTGAGGTGCAGGAATTTCGGAATTCGAAGTAATTTGGCTTCCGAGTCACAAAGAAAGACTCTGAGCGGACATCTTCAGGTGTCCCCGTCACTCACCGGAGCCTCCTGGTTTCCCCCTGACAGCTGAGTATTTATGCAGCTTTTAAATATAAACTCAGCAACTGCTTGTTGGGCAGTTTGTAGAGTCCAGAGAAGAAGAACTCATTTTACCACCCAATTGAACAAAATCAACCAGGGAGACGCTGTAGTTTCCAGCGGAGGTTCTCCTCTCACACCAAACACGTACCGTTTGAGTCCTGGTTTGTGTCCATGATAAACAATACCGTTGCTGTCCAAATACAGCCAGCGGGCCGGGATAAACCATTCTCAAACAACGGTCATCCGACAGGCCGTCACCGGTCAGACCAACTCAAAAGCATCACTGTAATGTGAGGAATTCCCAGCATGTTTTGCTGGGATGAGCAATTTTGATACCTTCAGCACGTCTGCTGTTTCCTCACAAATGAACCGCCCTCTGGCATCTCTGGAATAGCCTCGTGGCACAGACATTGGGGATTCCTGAGCCACTCATGACTATCATCGGGGCATATTCCGGGATGAATGTTCAGCTGAGGGAGATGAACTAATTTGGTAGATTCAGATTCAGATCCTTTATTGTCCCACACGGGGAAATTTACAGTGCAACAACAGCAAGAGCACGCAGGGAAAAATAAGATAAAATCAAATAGAACAGGATTTGGGATATACAAAGAGGATGTATATTTACAATAATCCAGATAAATGGATACTCGGCCTCTGTATACCTGTACATAGTACAGAGGGTGAATACAATATACATATCAGAATATATAATATTCAGATTGTTACAGGAAGTTAAAGGATAGTTAAAGGATAGTTGTTTTCTCTTTAACTCTAGCAGGTGTCTGAAAGCTTCTTTCAAATATATTTGATCTGATCTGAGTTCCTACGAGGACCCATGGATTCCCAGGATGTGTCAGACTTACCTGTACAGATTTAAAAAAAACACGTGTAATGATAATTTACATCATTAGAATTTGAACTGTTTGTTTCTATTATTTTGCCCTGGAATGAGCTGAAGCTGCCAGCTGCTAACGTCCCAGTTGGGAATCCCATTGCAACCAACCTGACATTAGGGTTGGAGGGTTAAGACAGCTGCCACGCTCGTAGGGAAACCTAGTATCTGGAGACAGAGCACATGAGTGTTTGTAGAGAAATAGGAGAAAGTGATGGATTTGTCTGGCAGCTCTGGGTGGGTTATTCCCTCCTATCCACAGTGGCTTTATTCAGTTTTTACTTCAGGCCTGTTGTGACCACCATCACCTCTCAGTCTATTTACAAGAGAAGGAAAAGGGATCATGACTCAGACCCTCTGACTGATGATCCGGAGTAATGAAGTGGTAAACTACCAAAATAATCTGTGTGTCAGCTAGCGATAAAATCATATCAGACAGGCTCGGGCCTCCCTGTCGTTCCGGACACTGGGAAGGATACACGTGTGCACCTCAGAATGAGCTTTCGTTCCTTCCACGAGCAGCAACATCATATCACTTGTTTAGTGTTCCTACATTAAGTTCTTCTATTTTTGGAAACGTCGTACCTCATCGTGCCTGTGCGTCGGATTTCAGCGGGCTGCTCAGAGTGACAGATAAACAACATCCATCCATGCAGAACCAGAACCAGACCTCTGGCACAACAACGCAGACCAGACTCACCTCCTGGCAGGCTGATGGGTCCGCAGCTTTGCCCCTCCCTGAAGTTCTCGGAGTGGATGTAGATGTGCTTCTTGCACAGCCTCCACAGGCCGAAGTGGGCCGCCTCGCAGGTCTCATTGACTTTGTGCACCTGCGGGCTGAGCACAGCCCAGTGATCCGTCACCACGGCGGTAAACATGCAGGCCATACCCACCAGCAGCACGAAGATGGCTATCTTGATCTTTGTGTTCTTGTGCATGTTTCCAGATGGTGCACTTCCTGAATATTCTCCTCCTGAGATATATGTAAATAAAGTCAATCAATTTGGACGCGATCTGCTGCAATCAGGACTCTGTGTCCCAGGGCTTTTTTTCCTGTCGGTGATTGAACAGAGCTCCACGCAATGTCTTCTCTTCTTCTTCCTCCGCCTCAAGACTAAAGGCTTCTCTCTCTACACTACTGGTTTGAAGGGAAAGGGGCCAGACTGCTCCGTCCCAGTTTCAAATCCCCCTTTTCCCCACTCACCAAAAGTCACCAAACAACTGCAGGAGGCGTGTAAGTTTAGACTTACAGCTGTTGAGGTGGATCAGGGAAGCTGACGTCCAAACCGGCTGTCATTGGATGTGGGCGGGTGGGGGAGGTGCTATAAATGTGACCATGTGAGCTGTCAGGCTGCCCTCTTATCTGGTTTCAGTACTAATGAAGGAGATGGGTTCTATGACAAACAAACCAAATATACCCACAAACTTTAGAGGTTTGAAAAACAAGAATCCGGGAGTTCTGCTCCTGCAGCTCTGGGTTTGTCAGTGGAATCTGTTTATAAGGAGCGGTTGAGAGTGGCGAGACTTCAGCGGCCACATGAGCAAACTCTTGCTTTGTTCCCTCTGATCAAGGCAAACTTTCAAAGATCTACTTTCAAACCAGTCTGACAGATTCACTCTGCGTTTTTCAGAAAGATTAAAGCTGGACTCTAACAAAGGAGGTAAGCTCCAGCTGCAGGCAAACGGCAGAGCTGTAAGGAGACAAATCTAGTGTTAAATTCTGGAGTGAACTGACTTTGACTTCTCTAAATCTGCAACTGTGAACCCGTCTTGGTCTCCAGTGATGTTGGGAGGGGCTCCACTGTGCCAACAAGACCATCAGCACCAGGAAGTACTGACGCTCTGATCCAGGACCTCCGATATTGTCTTATTGTTGGGGCAGAAACAAGAGGAAAAAGGAATATTTCAGGAAAATCTGCATCTATGTAACATCTAGAAGGTGCTGCCAAGGAAATCAAAGTACTTTCTGTTTATACAGGTATATAATAAGATTTTGACCCACTTGTCTGTGTGAGCAAAGTCAAAAAGTGAATCAAAACTCCAAAAAAGGATAAAAAGAAATCTGTGTGCAAGAGCACTTAAGCAGTACTTCACATGTCCTTACCACCCTTTTTGCTCTCCAGTTTCTTTTTTTTGAAGCTTTCTTGAAGTCCGCTGTTGCCACAGAGACCATTTAACCTTCTCCACACAATAACGTGTGCAGAATACACAAAATACAGTAAAACGATTATTTAAAAAGCCTTGAAATTTAGTTGAATGTTTAAATAATCGAGACCCTCTGTCAGGATCCTACCTCCTAATAACTTTAAATGCCTTTTCATGTAAATACAGTATGTTGAGATTATTTAAATACAACTTCTCTTCTTTCCTACTATTTCACACCGTTTCAATGGAACCCCACCTCAGAAAATATGTTTACAACCTCAGCATCAATCTATTTATGGTTTTAAAAATATGGCATCCTCCTAAATTCTTTGCAAGCCTGCTTTATAGCGCCGAAGAGTGGGCTGAAACTCTAGGCGTGCCTGCCATTATCGGCCCGACCCACCATGACCACTGGAGCAAACCCAGCACCAGTTCTATCTGTAGCCTGATCTTTCTCCTGGGTAACCAACGGCAACGCCGCTAACTAGGCAGACATTTCTGATGTCTCAATGCGAGCACGCTGGGGAGCGGAGCGGTCTCCACATCCCATTAGACCGACATCAGCACCAGTGGAAGGAAACAGACATGAAGCATAGATCTGTGTTCTTACGGGTCCGTCTGGAAGGAAATGAGCAGGCCTTCATCATCATCATCAACGTCGTCATCGGTGACTGCTTCATTTTATCATCATATTTATGGTTTGTTCAGAATTGCAATGATTTGGGGGGTGTAAATCCTCAAATTTGTGGATGGTGAAGTAAATCTGGGTGTAGATCTCTTCATCTAGCCCCACTTTGCCTCAAGCAAAACCAGCCAGTCACAGTTCGGTCCACAGTTGGACTCCACTGTCCCACCGGCCCGCTCAGTTTTATTCTGACAATTCTGCCGGCGTGTGTGGAGAAAAGACATAAACAACAGGCACATATGGAAAGCTGAGGGGAACCCGATGTTACCACAGGGACAGGCGAGGACGCCACTAATGGACACCTGGGGTTTATGGATTGACAGTGTGGTATCGGCAGGAAGTGGAACTCAAGCCCCTCTCTGGGGCAGCTCTTTTTCATTTTTCAAAAAAAATTGGGGGGGAGCAGCTTCTAGAAGGAAATCAGGGATCCGAGCTCACAAACTGACCTTTTAAAACATCCGATTGGAGTTTTGCACACATTTAATCTCTTTGATCTGGGCAGGTGCAGGAGTTTGTACAGGTTCTGGGTTCAATTTTAAAAGCCTGTGGGCCTTTTCCAGTGTCCCACAGACCAAAATAGACTCTAAATTGTCCCTCGAGTTAAATGTGTGATTGAATGGCATGTGTGTCCAGTGTTGGACTGTCCTGGCTGGGAGTGTATTCCCACCTCTTGGCCAGTGGCTGCCAACAATAGCAGGTTAGGTTTATGGTATGATCCAAAAGTGAATGGTTGAGTTTGGCTGGAACTCTTGATTCCAGTTCCACCTGCATGGACTGACCACTGGCCCACCGAGCAGTAATGTCCAGAGCCTGAATTAAGACCCCGTGCAGCCCCAAATCAGTCACTGAAACAGTCTGGCGAGAAAGAGACGCCACAAAACACACAAAAAGATGCGCACATGAAATGAGGCTGTTCTGAGGCTTCCTGACGCTGTGACTTGAATAATAAACGGAACAGTGGAGGCTGCCGACACCACATGTCCTCTGGTGACTCAGAATGGACAACTGCCCTCAAAATGAACTGGAATAAGCAACAATCAAGTCAAACACTGACGTGAATTCCGTTCAAGCATACAGGAGATTAAGAATGTGGTAATCTGAACTCTGCTGCGTCTCAGACTGCACAGAACTTCCGCTTCTGCCCGGCTCTTCTTCTGTAAGCCTGGATGAGCACTTGGGAGCCTGTTTGTTCAGTCAGGCATAAAAGTTGGCTGATGCCCATATTCTTCAGCACCCTGCGGTCCCGACTTCACACACACGGCCCATCAGCTCTGCACCATTAGCTAAACACTCGTCTTTGTGCCGAGAGGAGGAAACAGCTGGATTCATGTCAGTTCTTACAGCTTATATTAACACCATCCGTTAACTCCTTAGAACACCTTATGTCTCGTGTCTTTTGTCTGAGATGAATAATCGGAGTAGATCTTTACAACATGCACCCACAATGGGTGATTAACACTGAGCCCTCTGGCTTTGTTCCATCCTTCATGTCAAAAAACACTCACAACTCCTCAGCATCAGCATCGGCACGATGCGTCCAAACAACATCTGCATACGGCTCAGTGATCTTGATCATCAGGCCCAAGAACCCGTCACGACTTGAGGATTCGGACTTTTACAGAACCACATTTAAGAATGCTTTTATTTGCTCATAGTGTAAATTCTTTATCATTAACACGTTAAAAAATATTGGGAGAATAAATAAAAAACAAGATGACAGAAACAGATGCTTTATTTACACTGAATAAGGAGATAAATTTACTGATCAACATCTGCACAGCACAGAAGTACAGTGGTGTAGTGGTTGCTGCTTGGGCTCCACGTTGTGTAGGTTCTGGGTTCAAATCCCTGGATATCTGCTTTTGACCATAATTGTCTTTTTTCACTTCTATATAAACTGTTTATTTTTCAATTATTTAAAATAGACTAATAATAGAAATTGATGTATTATCTCCGACGCTAAAATGGTAAACAGTTTTTGCTAAACATTATAATAGCAGCTTTAAATGTCCCCCTCTATAAATGCAGTTTTGAACATATCCTTTTTATTGCCCCTGTTTATTTTAAAATCTGCCATGGTGCTTTTGGTGTAACATTTATTACTCAAGTTTTTGGTGGATATTGATAACTTTTGCTTCTATGTAATTTGTTGCTTTAAATTATAAGGACTGATGTTGTGGTCTATAAGTGGCCAGATTTTCTGTTGGTTATATTTAACATGACGATAAGTGCAGTGCAAATATAATGGATAATAGGATTATCAAAAATATGCACTGTAGGCTAATAATAATGCATTTCATAAGTCCCCCTCAAGACTGAGGGCTGGTGATGGCTCTGCATTAGAGCAGGGATGTAGAGATCGATTCCCAGTCCTCCCGGGCCGGAATCCAACCAGGTTTTCTGATCTACCAGGTGGAAAACTCCTAAAAATGTGCCTTTCTGAGAGCCAACTTCAACCCGGGAGGACAGAAAACCTGGCTGGATTGTGGAATTCAAGGACTGGATTTCCCTGCCCTTGAGCCAACAAACGATCAACACCAAACTTTCAGCCACTGATTAAATTCCCAAACATCACTGCTGTTCTTACATTTATTCATCCAGCTTCACTGACGCTCTGAATGTGAATTCAGAATATATTTTTTAAAAATTGTGTCAATATTCTTGTTGAGCCGGAAAATAATTAAATCTGGACCTTCTTAAAAACAAACAATGAATACACACAAAGATGAGTTAATTAATTCATAGGGTGTGATCTCACCTCTGTTACTGTCTGCCTACTACCTTTTAAACCTTTTCAATAAATACGAAAGTAGGTGTATGTCCCTGAGCAAGTCCAGAGCAATAACAAATCTGTTTCTAAATAATGGAAAGCTCTTTGTCCCATTTATGTTCATATTCAGACTGTTTGATGGATTATATTTGAGCGACAAATCATAGATTTCACATCCTGGACATCACATACAAGCTCTACCAAGATACAGAGATCTCTGAATGGCAGCTGAGATGGATCAAGAGGATCAATATACAGTAAATTAGCACCAGTGGTTTCAAATAACAAACACGCTGTAGCAACACTCGGCCCCAAAAATGTAATTTAATTTGAGCAATATAAACAAGGGATGCGTTCTAAGAAAATGTACAGCTGTTTATGAAGAAAACACCAAACCTCAAGGTTAATATTCAGAACACTATTATATTACACAAACACTGCTTTATTATGTAAGAATTTCACAGTTTTAATTAAATTTTGCTACAAAATGTCTACTTTTGCTTGGAGAAGATATTGGGTCCTATGATAAAGTTGTGTATTCACGTCATTTCTGGCCTCCCTGTCCAGTGGAAACAAACAATAATCATCCTTATTAACTGGAGCCTCAGAACCACAGACCTCAGACCGGTGTGGTCCTCCTGTTCCCTCCATCTTTTGGGTCTTTCTGGAAGCAGTTGTGGACCTGTAAAAACCCAGAATCCCTCTCTGAGCTGTAAAGCCTCATAGTCCCACATCCAGCCTTCAGAGGGTCCCTGCTGAGGGCGTACAGGGATATTTCCCCCATGGGCAGGCCCATCCCCAAACCTCCTCCCCTGATCTTCATCCCCACCGGGGAGGACTCTCGAGACGGCTCCGTTGACCTTGAACTGGAGCGCGAGCGCCTCCTCCGGTACTGGTAACTGGGGATGCGGGAATAGGGCGATGAAGAGGAGGTGCTCTTCATGAAGTCTCGCCGGCCTTGAAATCGCGTCTCTTTGTTTTTCTCAATGTAAATGTTGACGGCGAGGACGCCGACGGACTCGGCCACGATGAAGGAGAGGGCGCCGAAGTAGAAGGACCAGCCGTAATTGTACTGGTTCTTCCGGTCCTCGTCTTTCTTGTCGCTGGGATCTCCTGCGTTGCTGGAGATGAAGACGATGATGCCGATGATGTTGCTCAGGCCTGCGTGAGAGAAGAAGAAAGCTTGGGAACATCTGGGCACATGTGGGAACAGGAATCACACAAGCAGTAGAAAATCCCGCCGCCGACCGGCATTTGTCCGGACGTTCTCGTCCTACCTGCAGCCACGAACAGGATTCCAGCACTCAGCAGGATGTTGTTCCGTTTGCTGTATATGCGTCCAAAGCCGACACAAAGGCCTCCCATCATGAGCAGAACGGTGCTGAGGATGGGGAACAGGCTCGACGCTCGGACTAAACCTGTTCAGACGACAGACACAATGGGCCGTTTCTGGGAATAGAACCCGCAGCTTCTGCCAGAGAGGACCTGCCTTGCTCACCAGCTTCAACGGGTACCGCTGCGATTTCACTGTTTTCAGTCAATATAAAGGATTCTGTGAACCACCCAACAACGTCTAAAGTGGTGATGTATTAGACAGATGACGAAGCGGGGAAAGTCCACCCAGGTTTGGCTCAAAATGTTGCTAAGGGCGCGTAAATCAGCGGGGAAAAGGGCATCCATCACAGCAAAGACGTGATCGCCACATTAATCTGACTGTAAATTCTTTTTTTCAGTTTATGTCTCGTCTTCCCTGATCGTTTAATGCACCAGAGCTTAAAATAAAGACTAAAAACAGCAGAAAAACAGCAGATTAGCAGCTGTCCGCAGGAAAGGGTGAAAAGGGGAGAATCAAACCAGATATGACAGTGAGAGTGAAGCTGATCTGAAGCCTTTTGATCCAGGCGGGCGGACGGACGGAACTTTATTAACCGAATCTCCCACCCGAATGGCGCCGAAGCCAGTTGTCAACCTACAGATTTCAAATACAAAGTGGAATTCTTTGTGTTTGAAGCCTTTTACTCATCAGCCCCTCACACAATTTATCATCTCCGCAGTCATTGTCATGACATCAGGCCTTTATGGGGGAGGCTGGAGATGTCAGCGCTCGTTACGTACCCGTCTGGTGGAGCCATTACAACACTGAGAAAAAAGGAGGGCTGCGTGTTAAGTGTAGACGAAGCAGTTGCTGCCACTTACGTAAGATGTACTCTGAGGTGTCTGTGTCATAGTCGTTATCCTCCGGGAAATGATTGATCCGAAAGCAGCTGCCTTTGTTAATACCTGAAACAGGAAGCAGTGATGGTAGCGTTAAAGAAAAAACGAGCTTTCGCATCAAGGAGGCTTCAGTTAAAAGGAAAGAAATCTAAAAGAATAATCAGAAACTTGCACGCCGGCCGTCCAGTAAGTCCACGTGTGACGCTACCGGCACGGAGCTGCGACGTTTTTACAGAAAACGTGGGTCTGCTTTGTTAAGAGAAAACACGTCTGAGGCCGTTTGCTGAGAATCTGCAGTTGTGAAGTCTTCAAACCCTCGGGCACCTTCCACTCAAAGACACGACTCTTTGCGAAATCGCCCCACTTTTAAGAGAATAAAACATTGGAGCTTTATGAATATTGAAAAGTTGTACTTTGAAATAAAAAGAAGACTTCTGGCCGCATTTTGGAATTACTGCCTATTCTACTGTTTCTCCACCTGAGCACAGCTGAGGTTTCATCACAGGATGTGATGTCATTAACCTCCTTTGCCTCTGCGGTTTGGTGCCTCTTGAACCAGGTCTTACAGCAGGTGCACATATGACGTGCATCCCTCTTCCTGTCTCTCCTCCTCCTGTATCCACCTTTTCATCGGGAGGAGGGTCCTCCCATATGGATTTGGTTCTGCTCAAGGTTTCTTCCTGTTAAAAGGGAGTTTTTCTTTTGGGGGTCAGGCTCTTTTCTTCTTGATGACTGCGAGTAGTTGCGATTAATGCGGAAAAGTAGTTCCTTAGCAAGTCATGTGGAAAAAGTCTCCATCTTATTACCAACTCATAGAGACGTTCTTGGTCTCTCTTTCTTTCTCAGCCTTGTTTTTATCTCTTCAGCCTCCTCTCAGATTCTGTTTCCTCAGCCCAAGTGCTCTCTGACGAGCCCACAGAGCAGCACGTTCACAGTAAGTGTGCATCTCCTGCGCTTTTAAAAAGAAAGAAGGATGCTCATATGCAAAGTGAGGACATTTCCCACTGGTCCTCACAACCTCAGAGGTGTGTTTGAGGATTCAGACTCTGCTCTATGGTGGTTTGACTTGGGTTTGGGTTTAAGTCCAAATAATCCAAAGAGGAACACCTGAGGTAGCAGGTAGAATTCCAACAACTGTCAGGTCCACATGCTGCATCCAGGCCCCCCCAAAACCTCCGCTCGCCATTTTTAGTCATCTTGTTTCTTGTTTTTTATAAGACCTCCGACAACAGGTGCTTTATTTTTAAATGCCTCATAAATAAGATAATTAAAGAGACTATCCACACTGGAAGTGGCAACTTTGAAACCATGTTACCAGGCTGTCACGGTCATCTATCAGGTGATTTGGAAGAAACTAAGCTGGACTGCGTCATCACTGATGGGACGCGTCACTGATGGATGAAGAATGAACCTTTTCCAGGTTCTTCCTTCAAAAAAAACCCATCTACTTTTGAACTAAAATGCAAATGGGAGCACCTGGTTTGGATCTGCAAAGTCTGAAACCCTGGAAAGTATTTATTTCGTGTATAATAACTTTTACACGGCTTTCGAACGGCTTTTGTGCGCAACGCGCAGCGGATCCTCACCAACGTCTCATTTTGTGGAAACAACTTTTCACCCTTTATTCAAATATACAAAAGCACCCCGTGATTGTGTTGAACCACCTCGTGGTTTGTGCTGACAGTTACATATTTTGCGTCGCCGTAGCTCAACAACACGCGGAAAATCGGTGTACTTTATTTTCAGGGTGCAGATCGGAAAAACCAAAGAACTGGAAAAAAAAACATTACACAGTGTCATCGATCCAGCCGCGCCTGGTGCCACATCCATCCAAACACTTACGGGAACAGCTGGATCGCCGACGGTGGGGAAGAAATACACGCCCGTGCCAAAGAAAAGTGCGCGTAATAGAAAGGAAGCCAACGCAACGGAAGTAATGAACTTGTTAGACAGTGTTTTACCTTCGATACAGCAGATCCTCCACAGTCCCGAGTGCGTCATGTCGCCTTTGACTTTCTTGGCTTGCATCTGGGTCTCATCCGCGGTGGCGTTAGTGGCATTACAGATGTACGCCCGGGAGTAGAGCCAGTAGTCGGTGGCGATGGCGATGGTCATGAGACTGAAGGCGGCGAAGGCCCCCACGATGGCTAATAAAGTCTGGACAGCTCGGTCGCACCATGCCATGGCGGCTCATAACGTGTGGCTCCTCCAAAGACGCTTAGGCGCGCGGCGAGGCGCGCATGATGCCCACGGTCAGGGGCAGGGCTCGCCTCACGCGTGTTTCTCCTCCCGTCAGACGAAGTCTCGATCATTTAACATCCCCGCAACCTGTCAGCCAGAGTCCCGTCCAACTTTCTGCGTTCGGCAGGAGTCTGAGGTTTGTTTGGATCCCGCTGGGTTCACGGACCGCGTCTCTGATCATTCCACAGGTGGATCTCCAAAAAATTAAACAAATGAAAAGACGAACAAATGGAAGCGCGCTCTCATTTTACACATGTAAAACACACGGGAGGAGGATCACGCACATCTCCGGCTTCTTTTGGGATTAATAAAGTGCTGCTAAGGAAGGACGCGCAAAACCGCGCCCTCCCCACGCCAGCCAATGGGAAAGAGCCGCTCAAGAGGAAACATCAGGTAACGGTCATCTACAATGCTGCTGCTGCGTTTAAACACAGGTATATTTATTTGCTAATACAGTAAATATTCAATGTTTGCTCTGGCTGACCTGCCAAATACAGAACGAGCCCCTCACCTGAGAGGAGGATTCCCAGTAGAAGGTGGGAGAATCCACGATGAACAGGTAAAAGGAGGTGAGACAGATCTGATTCGTGGCTGCTTTTGAGTGCAGCAGTAACTTTAAAAAGAGCTGAAAGCACCAGGAAAAAGCACGTCTGAAAACACACATCAAATTCCTCTTTGAAGCTGAAAAGGATAGAAATAGACATTTAGTACAATCTCTAACTGGAGGGGTCAGAGATGCCACCAACCTGGAGTCTGAGTCACATCCTGGTTGCCGTAAAGATATCAGGATTAAGAGATAAAGACTGCAGGGAGCTGCAGGAACACAAATGACAACAGGTGGAAGCAACACGCCGGGAAGAAAAGCTGATGAATCAACAACCGAATGCAAATTGGAGAAAACAAATTCTGCGTGATTAAGACGGTCCAGGCTGGACCTGGAGCGGCTTGACTGGACGTCAATCATCTCAACCAACAGGAGGAGAGCGCTGTGGAGCGGCTGAGCAGACAGACCTGCGGATGATGCGGGTTGCCATGTCGACCAGTGTTAAAATGAGCCGCTATCAGCGAGCTGCAGTTTAAACCCAACCAAACAGCAGCGGATTGTCATTTCAAATCAGGCTTTATGCAAATAAAAGAAGGCGAGAGAAGAAAAGGAAGAAGGCCGAAGCATCTGAATAAACACCCCCTCCAGTGCACCTCACCACCACCACCACCAAGGTGAGGCAGGCTGCTGGTCTAACTGGATTTCATTCCACATTTAATCTCATTCAGTGTTTCTGTGTCTTTAAATGCCTCATGGGGTCTGGAGCAACATCGCTCTGCCCTCGGTTTGTTTTGAACACTGCCTCTTCACCATCGCTTCTTTTTGGAGCCATTCTCTGAAGTAACCATGGTAACGGGGGCACACTGGGGTCCCCGATAATGAGCCCGGCTCTCGCCCTCATTAAAATCAGCCCGTCTGCAACTTTTCCTCTCCGTCCTTTGCAGCTCGTCCGGCTCTGACCTGCACCAAACGCCGCTGCTCCGTGAACTCGCTCCACAAATATGGAAACGGGGGCCTTGATGGCGCTTCTCGGCAGCTCGTTTCATTTGTTCTCCCCCCCCCCCCCCAGCTTGAGCGTCTGGACCATCCAAACAGACTGATGTCTGCGGGAGGGGAAGGGGCCAAGACGGAGACCCTACCAAAGGAAGGGTCGCTTTCTTTTCCACAAATAATTAGTGCGACATTTTCATCTGAAGGAATAACCCCCCCCCCCCTTCCCCGGAAACACACAGAGAGCTGAAGTGTTAACACCAATTAAGTCTGTTCACTTGGATTTTTTTTTCATTTTTACATGGTTTAAAGTCTCTAAATACAATACGATATCACATATCAATGTAAAAGTAATATTAAAAGGATGGCAGTGTTTAAAAAAAAGAATGGCAGCGTGTACTGAACCAGTAAAGGAAGGGTTTTAGATTCCTCACCTTAAACTCTGATAAGTGAGACACAGACGCACATCTGACCCATTTTTAATTCTTGAAACACAATATAGTATAATACAGAGTTGTGCCGTGATCAACCCAAGAACCAGCTGAGCCCCCATCACTGCAAACTGCCTCATGAGAAGATCAAAAACACCCCAATGAAAAAGAGAATCGAGGATTTGTGCGCCTGACCCGGGTCTCTATCTCGGGATGGAGCTTGACTGGGGGTAAAGTTCTGTCCCCCGGGGGCCACAAGAATGGAGAATGCCTGTTGTTTTACAGAAGACTGATAAGATTGATATGACGGTGAGTCAAGGCGCAGAAATGGGGCACGTTATTAATAATTAAAGCGTTAATGACACCGCCTAACAGAAGATCCAATTCGAAAAATAAAAATGAAATAAAAAATGTCCTGAACCTCTCACGTCTGTGTACACCAAAAGGTGAACGTTAACAAGGATGAGATGGAGCTACAAGAGAATACACAGACAACGCGCTCTAATTTACATTTGTAAATAAAATAAAATGTTCTCCGGCGCCTGCGGAGTTTGGTAGAGTTATGTCGCCCCCTGTTGGAATATTTCGGGATTAATGAAATTATATTTTTATTTACATATCGGGTAACAAATAGGGTTCGTACTTGTGATGGTTTCGTCATATAGTGGTCAATATATACTTTGATAAATAGCATTTTGTCACGTCACCAATTAAAATGTGTTAAAATGAGCTTACAAATACAAGCAATGAGAAACGCACCACATTCATATTTCAATTAATAAATCTGAAAATTGATCAAACATGACCACAAAACAACAGTAAATTGTGACACTACTACTACTACTACTAATAATAATAATAATAAGTTGTGTTTCCAAAGAATGGCCAGTAGATGGTGGTGTCGAACTGTTTTGTTTTTTATTTCAAAGACAATCGGCATTGAAATGGTACACCAGTAAACGAGTACTGGACCTGGTGATACCTTCTGACCGGGGGTTTAATCCTTTTGGAAGTGTGCCTGATCACCAGATCAATACAAGACAATGCCGATTTTGGTTACGGGCTGATCAGGATAATTTAATCTTTAATTGAAGTGCTGAGTTGGATAAATACCAGAACAGCACTGGTGTCATTGGAAGCTTCTGCACCAGAGGTCAAATTTGTTCTGTGCTGTAACCTAATAAAGCAAATCCTTTTGTGTGTATTGAGGTTGAGACTAAGGTTTATTTGGATAGATGCACTACCACAGCAAATAAGTGGTTATCGACATAATCATAAATAACCCAAACTCAAAATAGATTTATTGGTGTAAAATGTCAATGCTATGCTTTCAGAATTAACAACCAGACCACTGCGATATAAAATAAAGACTCATTTATTCAATGTATTTGGTGGAGTATACATATTCCACTGCACAGATGAAATTACGAAAATGACTAGCTGTAAAAATACACAGATGTTGGCCTTTCATGTTACATCATCTGAATAACTACACAATGAGAAAGCTTACAGCCTGACGCTGTTGTCAGGCGTAGCGCCAACCGAACAATAAAACTGTTACATCTACAAAGATTATCAACCTATAAACAGATAAATATAGGCGAAGTGTATAGAAGTGTCGGGTGTATCTGTCCTGGTCCTGTTTACTTTGGTCCAGTTTTGTGTTTACAGGTGTACGTCTTTACTCACACCATGCACATCACCGACAATATCATAGTTTTATCGTAGCGAGCAGAAAAAAAAATATTGCACAAGACAAATAGTTCTCTGTAATATGCTGACTTGCAGGTGTGTGAAATGTATATATTCAGTAATTTACATGTTTGCCCTCTGCGCCAACTTAATTTTTTTTTACGTCAAATATCTGAGGTACAATAAAAGAAGCTAGAAAAATATGCATCTATGATGTGGCTTCATTTGATCTTTTCAGGAGAGGTATTTAAGTTAATAAACACATTTTAAGTCTCTTTTTTTGTGTGATTTTCCACCCAGCTGATCCAAACTGACAGCTGCACCAGTCTTACTATAACAAATTTTTTATATTTTCTAACATCCTGAATAGTGGGACAAACTCTGAGAGGCTGATAGATGCCGGTCAGGTAGATTATACAATTGTACAAAAATAACAGGTGAAATCCAGAAACTAAACAGTTGGGGGGGGGGGGGCTGGAACAGAGGGTGGAGCAGTGATCGGTCACCACCAGTAGCTCCAGAATATGCTCATTCAAATTCACATTCATTCATTCATGTGTTTAAGCTTGTGCGCGCTGCATCACGTGACTTCTCATAAACCTGCTGTCACACGTGAGAGCAGAAGGTTCGAGGGGTTTGGAGGGTGGGGCAGTGCTGCAGGACACAACAGACCGAAGTCACTTACGACTTCTTACGGAACACGTTTATATCAAACTATTTTCTACAGGCTGCTTGTCTAAAAAGAAAACATTAGCTGAGGATTCAAAGAACTGGCTGACCCTTAGCTTTAGCTTTACTCCCCACAACAACAAGAGAGGAGGGAATAAACCAGGGAGGGAGGCAGGAACCAGCTAACAGTCAGGGCGCTTCAGGGAAGTCAGAGAGTGGACAACAGCAGAGCGATCGGATATTAGACGCCAGAATCTAGTCTGATCTAAATGACTCCTCAGCAGGGCGAGGACGACATTTGTTCATACTCTGGACACTTGAGCAGAGCCGGGTAGTTGGAGGACTTCATCTGGAGAGAAGCCTCAGAGGAGATGGACGAGGGACTGCGGCCGCGTCCGGCCCAGGCGTCCGGGTGCAGGAACTGACCGGAGTAGTCCGAGCAGTTGCTGAGGCGAGGCCGGTAGAAGCCCTGGTGGGGTCGGTACATTTCCTCAGCCGTGTAGCGCTTCATGAACAGGTAGACCGACATCACGCCCGCGGCCTGACGGTCATCAAACACACACACACACACACACAAATTCAGGCCAACTGGGCATCAGAGTCCACTCGATTTGCATAAAATAAGCAACTCAAATATGAATAAAGGAACAATGACATCATGTTAATATTGATCATAAAATATAAATGTTTGTTCATGATCGACAAGTGTAAAATAAACCCAAAAAAAAGGCGGGGTGGACAGAGAAAGGGATAAGAATGGAGGAAACCAGCAGGCAGAGCGAGCCAGAGCGGGGTGGCGTTGCCGGGGGAAACCCTTAGCGTGAAGGCCAAAACTAAGAGCATGAAAACAAGTGTCAGGTCTGTTTTTGCTGAAAATCACCCTCATTTATCAGGAAAAGAAGGGGGGTAAATCAATGAATCACACTTCCCACCAGCCCCAACCCTTCTGTGGAGGTGAAATCAGGAGGAGACTGTTAGTGAGGGATGGAAAAAGGTCAGAGGTCAACACCTCCTTGTTCTGGCGTTACCTCAGTAAGCAGGAAGGAAATGGCCGCGAACGCGAAGGACCAGCCGTACTTGTAGCTGAAGTAGGCCTCGTTACTCTTGGTCCTGTTTAACATTTCATCGGTAATGTTGGAGATGTACAAGACCAGGCCGACCACCAGAGAGAGACCTGAGAGTCGTGACGACAGAAAGAAACATTAAGATCAGAACTGCAGAACCAGGACATCATTTTAGGAGCATTGTGAGCAGAAGCTGAACCAGATACCCGAGAGGATGAAGAAGATTCCGGAGACAAAGGCCAGGATAGTGCGATGGGGGCGGATGTGGCCGATGTTACTGAGGACAAAACCGATGAACATGAAGAAGAGACTGACCAGAGGGAATGGTGTGGAAGAGCGGATCATCTCTGGAAGAGAAACCCACCAGTTATTTCAAACGGAAGCGGAATTAAATATTCATTTCATTGCACACCAACATGTTTTCTTTCTGACGGCGTCTTCCCCAACATGTCACGAGGTCGTTAGCTCCTCCCGTCTCTTGCACATTTACCCTCGTGTCGCATTATCTTCGCTCATTTCCCTCCTCTCCGCTGTTCTGAACACCTTTTATCTAGCCAGCTTAGGATAAAACGGTTGAAATTGAAATCGAAATTGAACTTTGTAAAGCAAAGACTGCTCTCTATGTCTCACAGAACTGTACTAAAAGGTTGAATAGCCTCAAACGGGCACAAATCTTCCTCCTTTAGGAGAAGCAAGTCTTTTCATTTGGTCCAAATACTGGTGACACGTAAACAGTTACTCACTCAGCACGCTAACGGTGGACTCGGAGGTCATCTGGAAGTTAGCCGGCATCACGTATTCGATGTTGAAGCATCGGCCCTTCTCCTCCGCTGAGACAAAGAGAGGAAAATCATAGTCAAGGAAATTTCAATTAATGTTGATCTATGCACCCCAGGCGAGGAAGAAATTAGGACAGACCACGTTTATTCAAACCCAGAGTAGCACAATCACACACAGGTGAATCACATCACATGATTAGAACTTGGTTCAGCATTGTGAAGGAGGATGGGGGGGTTTAAAAAAGCTGTCTGAGAGCATCAGAAGGAAGGCTGCATGTGAAATCAGACATTCCACTGCCTGGAGGACATTGAAAAACCACTGCTAACACGTCCAGGTCGGTTCATCCAAGAAAGTTCAGCCTGAGAGCAGAAGGCAAGATGCTAAAAGAAGTCTAAAAAGCCCCTAACTTGTCATCATGGGACCTAGAGCAGGTTCCCACTCTTCTCTGCTGAACAAGGGTAACATTCAGGGGAGGGTCCTTGAGTGACACATCTCTAAAAATATTAAAATCAAATGAAGCCAAGTCTGAGCAGGACCCTGAGACATGTCAATGACCCAGAACCCACCAGTAAGTCCACAAAGGATTAGTGGAAAACTCAGAAAGGGAGAACTGTATTGTTATTGGCCTGATGAAGCAGATTGTGGGCAGCAGCATTCACAGTAAACAAGCAGTCCCTTTGGCTGTTACACATGGCAATGCTACATGGCAATTTGCCCCTTTAGACACGTTAGAACCTGAAAAGAACTATAGATGTATCCACAAATAAATCTGCTTTCGCACCCTAGTCCATCCAGAGGAAATCTGGTGGACCGCAAGACAAAATGGAGGACAATTGTTTCTTTTAACTTTTGTAATAGTTACTATTAATGGGTCACTATTGAGCTGCTGAGGCTGAACCCCACCAAACTCTTCTGAGAGATAAATTGTTCAGATGGAAAGGGAAGGACATATCTGTAAGTAAGGGAAAACATCTTGAAACTACACCAGGCAGGCTTCTATTGCTAAGAAAATTAAAGTAAGGAAGAAACGGCAGCTGTATAAATCTGACAACACGATCATCGGCCCAAAGCCTCCCGTCCTTCGCTCTAACGAGCTTGATCGCTGTCCGGCCTTCACGCACACCTTTGGTGAAGAGCAGATTAGCGGCTGTGCAGTTAGCGATGCTACACCCGCTGAACCCGAACCAACATCGATACCAACCAAACAGGATAACCTCTTTCGCATCCTCTGGGGACTCAGTCCGCTGTGGTGCCAGAGTAGTAACCGTTTCTGGGTCAACCCACAACAGTTAAGTGGGCAATAAGGCCATTCGATTGACCTTAAACTACACTGTGGATGGACCATAGCGGCGTGTATATTGTACCAGCAGCTGTGGAACCTCGTCACAAATGGATCACCTACATTAAAAAAAACAGGAAATGGTAAAAATTTAAGGATAAAAGAAAAAAGATTCATTTCCATTAATTACAGTTGTTACCTGGATCAATATGGGGGCAACCTCTGTTTGGAGATATCTTAAGGAAAACATAATAATAAAACCTTTCTGGACCAATCCAGAGAATCAGACATGCCTCTGTGATACTCAGGGGTACTCAGGGGTAAACGGTGGGCTCAGATGGAGAACCAAAAGCTGCACACCAGGTTGACTGTCTCTCTTATGTGGGGAAAAAGAAATTAAGGCTAAAAAGAAGGAAAAAGAAACCAGTCAAAGAACCGGAATACGACATTTTTAATTGATCTGAAGTTCTGGATCGTCGGCCAAGGGTGGGGGGACCAAGTAGGCCTTGTTCAAAGCTGCCATTGTTGTTGTGGCTGTCAGGAGCTGTGGCCATAAGGCTGCGGGTGCTAATCGTGAAGGTGACCCTCGAAGCACCTGGTGGACCCCAACGTAAACAGGGCCATCAAACTGGTTCGCGGTGTGTTTCTTTTAGCCAGTTGTATCAAGATGAGAATATAATTGCAATGTTTAAATGTTTTCAAACACTAGAATCCTCCATCTGTCTTTGCTAGGAAAAAAAGAAAACACGTGAGTGGGCTTTTAGACACTTTACATACAAAGAACTGTAATTGTGACCATGTTGAACCCTTCGATGCAGCTAAAATGGCCCCCAGTTTCAGATCAACAGTCAGAAACTCGCCGCTTGCTTACCGGCCAGGAAACACACCCTCCAGAGGCCTGAGTGGAGGGACATGCGCACGTCTTTGGTCTGGTTGAGGGGAAGGATGATGCCCTCCTCCAGGTAGAGCCAGTAATCTGTGCTCACGGCGATCCCCAGCAGGCCCAGGGCGCAAACAGCGAACACGCTGCTCAGCAACGTCAGCGCCTTCCTGCCACATAGGCTCATAACACAGCCTCAACAGCAGGGGGTGCCACCGGCAGAAAGGAGAGCTGGAAGAAAGAAGAAGACCAAATAAAGATTTGGGGTTCGACCCGTTTGGCGTCACGAGCATCTCGATGTTATCAAATTTGGGTTAGCGTAGGAAACCACTAGACTAAAAGATACATCAACCAACCCTCTGGTGAAGACGCCCGTCTGACCCAATGAGTGGGGATTGGAATTGGAAATCAACGTAAAAGTAATGACTGGGATCATCTCACTAGAAATTCTTCCTCTCAGCTGCAAAGAACTCAGAAAAGATTAATTCACCTTTAAATCTCTCCTTAGATTTGTTAGAACTATATTGTGCAGGAAGAACAAGTGGAGCATGATGGGGTGGAAAAAATACATTATGTAAAGTTTTTCACTTGGCTGCCCTGATGCGGCCTCCAGGCGGTTTAAAAAAGTAAAAACGGCAGTATAACTAATACCAGCGAAGAGTCTGATTGTTTTCCTGCAGTGATCACATGAAAATGCTGCGTAACTCAAACGCACCTGCCCTCTATTACATCTGATGCAGAATTATTGCAGATGGTGTGTGGGTTAGTGCATGACTGGCTGTGCTCAGCGCACAAACCAATGGGAGTGAATGTTCAAGCTTGTAGGAAGCTGCTACACTGAGGCATATGTGAGAGAGAGTCTGTGTGTGTGTGTGTGTGTGTGCATTCAAAGGAATTGATTTTGCATAATGAGTTTGAGTGCTTTGGCACATTGAACACCTACTGGGGACGGAAAAGGTTCAAAAGGGTGACGGTGTGAACGTATTTCTGCATAATCACTGTTTCAACAGACTAAAAACAACAGACTGAAGACATATTATTTTGACCTGCCTCCTCCAGAAGCAGGAGTTTGCATCCATCTCATTATTCCTCGGTCATGTTGCCGCACAACCATTCTGTCGAATGCATTAAAGAATGTTTATATTAAGTATGAAGTTTCCTTCCAGGTAAAAGAACGATGCCTCTCTCGTATGGGTCCTTCCATGAAGACGGTTTTCAGTGCTGCTTCCATCAGTTGTGTGTTTGTGAGTCTTTGCGTAGCTGCACTCTTGACCCAGCTGTGCACATTACAGGGTTCCAAAACTGATGACTATGAATCCATTACTGCTGTGGTCTTTCCCAAAGGAGGGAAATTTATGCTAAACATCGGCTATATAGTGTTTTCAGTTATAACTAAGCTGATACATGTGGCCCTTATTCCAGGAAAATTATCCTTTTAAGTGTAAAAATAAATAGAACATATTAAGAGTGATGTTCGCTGACATAGCCACAATCAACATATCAATAATGTTCACAATGAACATTATTCACAGTGAAGGTTGATGAAATAAAGTCAATTTACACTGTAGATTCACATACAGTTCTTCAATCAATCAATCTTTATTTATATAGCGTCTTTTACAATCAAAATTGTTTCAAGGCGCTTTCCAGAATCCCAGGGCCTGACCCCAGACAAGCAACAGTGGCAAGGAAAAACTCCCCTTTAACAGGAAGAAACCTTGAGCAGGACCAGGCTCATGTAGGGGGGGAGGAGAGGAGAGGAAAGGAGAGGGGAGGAGAGGAGAGGAGAGGAGAGGAGAGGAGAGGAGAGAGGAGAGGAGAGAGAGAGAGAGAGAGAGAAGAGAAGAGAGAGAAGAGAAGAGAAGAGAAGAGAGAGAAGAGAAGAGAAGAGAAGAGAAGAGAAGAGAAGAGAAGAGAGAGAGAGAAGAGAAGAGAAGAGGAGAGGAGAGGAGAGGAGAGGAGAGGAGAGGAGAGGAGAGGAACAGAGCACAGAAACACACACAAAAATACACTATTTATACAAGCCGCCGGCTTCAGGAACGGTAATATTCCCACTTGATGCTGTTTCTAAATGATGTTGTATGATCTTGGTTACAAAAAAAGGCTATATTTTTTAGAAATCTCTCTCATTAAATGATCACAAACATGCTGTCAAATCAAAACTAACAAACCCTGGAGAGATAGATGCAGAAAGCACCATTCTGAGAAGCGCCCAATAACAGAATAAATATTTTGGAGTTATTTATATGAATCTGTGGGTGTATAATGTATTTGGAAGTTCATCATATTTCAAAGCAGAGAAAAAGATGGGTGGAAGAGAGAGTGAAAACATCTCAACATGGCACTTAAAAAATAATAATTAATGATCTAAAAAAAAAAAAAAAAGCACTGTGAATATGACTCATTCTATTATTCCTCAAAAATTAATAGGCTTCACACAGCTAACTCCCTCCTGCAGACCAGACCAAATTCAGTGGAGCATCTGGCAACCTGCAGAGGTGGTAGTGAAGGTGTGAGCTGTCAAAACACCACATCAAGTTTCCAATTTGTTTTTACTCTTCCCAGCTACTAGGCGCCATAATCGGATTCTGGTTTTTTTTTTTTTAAATGTTATCAAATTGTTTTAATATTCATTTGCACATAAGTATGTGACCCAGTTGACCAAAGTATTCTTTAATATTGCCCTGGGAGTAAAAAAGCTGTACAGCCATGGTTTTGTAAGCACAGATCCCCTTAATTAGACAGAGCAGAGCTACAGTCTGAGCCTTTCATGGCAAATCTCCGATGTAAAATATGGTTGGGGTTCTGCGCTGTCATCACCGCTATATTAATTCAAACGGCATTAAAGGACATGAGGGAGGAGACTGTCAGCTGCACTTAGTGATCCTACACAAGGGGAAAAAGCTTCTAATTCTTATCTCTGAAATACAACTGTTCGGAACTGACACGTTCCCTGGTGACAGCAATAAAACCAAGTCTACTGAACAGTAGAACTCTCTAAAAGGATCAACACACCATTAACTCTGGCACTAAAAACAACGACCTACAGGAGAAAATCTATTTTCCCCCTGTTGGTTATAAGAACAAATCTCTCATTCCAAGTGCTTGTCTTTGCCCTGTCGCCAGGCAACGGTATACAGAAAAAAGGCCTCCAAATTAGTCAAGCATGAGCACACTGGTGAGCAAGTCTCGAAACAAGGTGTCATGCTTGATACCTGATTTTAACATTTGCATATGTGTGTTTGTAAAAGAGGGGAATATTCAGATATGAACTATTTGGGTCTACAAGTTGGTTAAATGTGGAAGTGGTGGGCATAAATTGTGCAGCAGTAAAATGTAATAGCTCCTACTCATGAGAGGAGCCACACTTTGAGGTATTAAAAATGGATCACTAAAGAGTGACGTGCTCACTCTTCCAGAGACGACCGAGGTGTGGGAAATAGCATTATTTACTGCTGAAAAATTACTAAAATAATTGTTGCACGCTTCATACGCTCAACATCAAACAATAATAGCAATCTATGTGCTACAGACAGCACAACTGCACTGGGGACAGGGACAGGGACAGAGACAGAGACAGAGACCCCTGCATCAACAATACGCAACACAACAATTAGCAAATGAAATGTATAAGCTGCACAGAAATGCTGATAAGGGTGGAAGGTGAAAGCTGACCAAAAAAGAAAACAGAAATTTAACTGGCGGTGGCACGGTTGGTAGGAAGACCGATGCTAAATTTAGAGACCAGCAAAATAAATAAATAAATAAATAAAGGCATCCATGCAAATTAAAGTGAAAATAATCAACAAAGAGATTACAAATACATAAGATTACAAATATTTTCATTTTTAATTTTGAAATACTGCCATAAAGTCCCGAAATGACTCTTAGCAGACCTGATTCTCTGTACCAAGTTGTGTTTTATTGTAATTTGAGATCCAAACGTTGTAAAGCATCTCCACAGGACAGGAGCCTTCCTTCCGCCCCTCTGCAGCTGCACAGCTCCAACCCCCTGCAGCCTACACCAGCCCACACCGCCATGCGTCTGGCTGCAACAGCGGATGGAAAAGCAGCCAAGTAGTGCGTGTGGGCTGTGTAGTTCTAAAAACTGGTTGATCTAGTTGTTGTCAAAACGGTCCGTTATCTGACATGTTCACATTCACAAACGTGACACTGACTGAATATTAATTTGCTTGATTCCTATTCAGAATGCATGAACCATATGAAAATTATGCTGCAAATATAAGTGTGGCATGACTATTTACAAATATTCAATATTACTGCAATAGATGCCCAGTGGTTGATTAAACCAGTGTTAGAGAGGCAGAGACTTGATTGTGGATCGATGTCATACAGGTAAAACAGGTTTCAATCATCATTTATCTTCAACATTCCAGTTTGACTCAAAGCGTCTCAAGTTATCTCTGAAACTTTATGTATCTGTATTTCGTTCGCCAGTAAACTCCATAAAATTGAGTGTAAATTAAGGTTGACATAAGCTCGCATCTTTTTAAAAACTAAACACATTTAACACGAGCAAACGCAGCGTCACAAGCGCGGTCCGTTTTACGGCTTGCGCGTGCGACCTTAGAAAACAGGAAAAACAATTACCTTCACGAGAGAGGCTCGCGCAGGAAACCGCTGATGTCCCTCTTCGCTACTCCAAGTCCCGACTTTCGGCGCGCGGCGATCGTGTGTGTCGCACGGGACCGTGGATGCTGAGCTCGCGCGCAGCCGACTCATAACTAAAAGCAGCAGCCCACTGACCGCTTGGCACGTGGCGCACAACATCACGCCCCCTCGGCGGAGTAGCGTGAGGGGGAGAGGGGGGTGGGGTCATGTGGTGAGTTCATGGTGCTGTTTTATATGTTTGAAAACTGAATTGCAGAACGTATTTTGCTTATTTAAAGCTTCGTTTGGACCTGTTGTAACGCACAATATTCTATCGGTTGTCACAGGAACTTACGACTGCATATCTGCCTGTGTAAAAAATGCATAGAAGATGCCATGTGATTATTGTAATTCTGCATGATACACACACATGCACGCATTGTATTTCTGTCTTTCTGAATATGTTCATAAACATAATGCATTACCCGACTCCTAACCCTAACCTAAACCCAATTCTAACCTCAAGGTTAAAACCATGTCTGAACACTGAATCAGTCCTTTGAAGTTGTGAGGACCAGCAGAAATGTCTCATGTATATGACCTTGGCAAAATTCCACCTACCAAACAAAGCTGGAAGTGACTGTCTAGTAGTCCACAGCATTGTTTTAACATGGACACTGATATTATTTTTTTTACTCTAGTTTCACACTGTGAAGTGAAATTAAAATTCAATCTTCTTAAATTGGCCACAGTGAGAGCTGCAGAGCAACATCCTGATATCAAGAAAAATGTAGATTTGGAAGGAAATTGTGACTCATGTCCACATTCAGGTTTAAAAGTGTCCAGTACCCAATAAACAGCAGTGGTAGGATTATACTAAAAATGTCTAACGCGTTGTTTTGCAGACAGGCCATCATAATTAGTATGCAAAGCGGCGGCCCCCAGCCTGTCCTATCTCATAATATCACTTCATGCCATGGAGCTGTAGGCAAAGTCTAATTCCGTCTACTGTTATAACAATACAATAGACATAGATCTAGAAATCTGCCTTGCTGCAGGAGTTGGCACAATGAGCCCTAAATCACATATCTTACTAAAAATGCCGATCTCACCTGTCAAACTAGTCTCCCTGGCAACAAACGAACAAACAAACAAACCATTCTTAGCCTTTGCTCTCATTGGCCATAATTTAGCATGTGACTGGTCTCTACGCTGTCATTGGCTGAGGCCGCCCCGCGCGCGGAAAGTTACTTTTGACACCGAAGGGAAAAAGTCGCGATAAGTTAATTTTATTTACGTTTTTCCTGTATAGTATATGTTAGCCAAATATCGAAAATCACCTTCCTTGTTTAAACCATGCTCTATTTAGGATGGTTAAAGAATGTAACATTTGTTGTTGTTTAGATTATTTTCCGTAACTGTACATGATTTAAGCACAACCGTCTACTCGGTTTGGGTTGTTTTGTATCACTATATCGGGATGAATTAATAAATGGCCAAACTTACTGATTAAATTGAAAATATGCATAATGCTGTTAAATATGTTTCCTTGTGTTTTTATACTAAACGTAATAATTTAGTGCTTATATAATGTGGGATAATTTAAAATGTCGACTGAATGAGTTGAAAATATGATTACGTAATTGTATTGCCGGCGCTGTAGCCAGTTTTTAATCTGGGCCAAATATGGCTCATCAGTATGGCTCGATTAAGGGAAAAAAAAATTGCATTTTACTCCGGCTAAAACAAGCCGATCGTGTAATGTGATAACGAACCATTGTAAAATGTCGAATTCGCAATATTCTTTCGAAAGGCTGAGCCAGCTAACGACGCTAGCTTGCATGAGCTAAAAGAACCAAAATGGCGGCCATTGTGCACTCACATGCGGCCACATTCAGTTACATTTTAGATGTTTCTGTCTTAATACTGTACGTTCCTGTAAAAAACATATCCCGATTTACCAATACAATCCTAGACAATACGTCTCTCTTCAGAGAAGGTTTTTATTCATCGTTAAAGGGTTATTCTTGATCAACCGTCCAAGATTTTCCATTTCTGTTTTATAAAACACCCAAATTCAGATTTGCTTGTTTGTATCACTTGTAGTGAAAGTTTTAGAGTCTGTTTATAACTCTTTATAGTTATAAAAAACGTATTTGCATTTGTACAAAAATGTGATACAGATCAATGTGTTTGCCCACACAGATGGAAACTGAAATTTCTAGTGAGCTATTGGAATATGAAGAAGATGAGGAGCCCCAGGGAGCTCCAGAGAGTGGGACCTCGTCAAACAAGGCGATTGAAGGGGCCTTTAGAGCCTTTCACACTGCTGGGTTCAGAGACTTTCTCCTGAAACCAGAGTTGCTCCGAGCCATTGTCGACTGTGGTTTTGAGCACCCTTCAAAAGGTGACTAACACCTTTGGACTTGCCCAACTATCCCACAGTGATGTTTTTTAAATATCGAGGTGTTTCGTGTGTTTTTTTTTTACATTTCTAGTGCAACATGAGTGTATTCCCCAAGCTATACTGGGTATGGACATCCTTTGCGAGGCCCAGTCCGGTATGGGGAAGACAGCAGTGTTTGTGCTGGCAACCCTGCAGCAGATCAAACCAGTGGATGGTCAGGTCAGATATTTGCCACTTAAAACTCTTAATTGCGCCACACTTTCTTTATTTACCCAAGTTAAAACTGTTGCAAACACAAGTGAATTGTGGATGTCCACCAATTGTCCTTATTCTCTATGTCTCCAGGTCTCTGTCCTTGTAATGTGCCACACTCGAGAGCTGGCCTTCAAGATTAGCAAAGAGTATGAGCGTTTCTCCAAGTACATGCCCACTGTCAAGGTGTCTGTGTTCTTTGGTGGCCTGACCATCAGGAAAGACAAGGCGGTCCTGAAAAAGAACTGCCCTCACATTATTGTCGGAAATCCCGGGCGTATTTACACTCTTATCCTCCAGAGGAGCCTCAGCTTGAAGAACATCAAACACTTTGTTCTTGATGAGTGCGATAAGATGCTGGAGCAACTAGGTGAGTAATTACTGATCCAAAGCAACCATCACTTAACTTCATTATGTCACAGTTGCTCTATGGAATTGTTTAAATGCTATTTCATTTTCATTCTTTTGTTAAATTATTAGAAGTGGCAGTTAATAACAAACGCAACTCAACATACAAAGGCAAAATCAATTATATTATGTTATCTGTGTAATTCATTGATTTTTTTCATTTACTTATTGCTGTTTTCATTTAGACATGCGAGGAGACGTCCAGGAAATTTTCCAAATGACACCTGACAAGAAGCAGGTGATGATGTTCAGTGCAACTCTAAGCGAGGAAGTCCGTCCGGTCTGCCGCATGTTCATGCGAGACGTGAGTTACTGCCGGGAAAACTGATGTCAGCCTTCCTTCTCTAGCAGTTCAACACAGTTTATTCAGCATTTACATTTCATTTGCTGCGTTAGTACATACAGATGAGTCGGAATTGAAGTTGGGGGGGATGCTTTGTTTTTATTTGTAGGGTTTCAGCACACTTTACAGCTGTGTTGTGGTGTGAGAAGGATTATTTGCTTCTCTTTTACAGCCCTTGGAGCTGTTTGATGATGACCCCCAGCCGTCTCTCCGTGGTCTGGAGCAGTATTACTGCAGGTTGAAGGTGCACGAGAAAACCCGGAAGCTTTTTGACCTGCTTGAACTTATGGTGTTTAATCAGGTATGTCTGAAATTGAACATCTGAATGTAAACATTTTTTTAAAAATTATTTAGCAAAACCTAATTTCCACACCTCTGTGTACAGCCTCTGTTTCCACTTTTTCCGTGAGATGTGGTTTGTTTTTAGGTCGCGATCTTTGTGAAAACAGTTCAGCATTGTGTCGCTCTGTCCCACCTGCTGGTGGAGCAGGTCTTCCCCGCCATCGCAGTTCATAGAGACATGGCGCAGGAGGAGAGGTACCAGTGTTGTTCTTTCTTTGCGCGTCCGCAATATGCTGCGTTCCCTTTTTACTCGGAAGTTGAAATTTCCGGGTTCCAGTTTGGAAACTGGAATGCCTCATGAAGTCAGATTTCCTACTTGGGGGTTCTTCACCTTGTTAACGTTCAAAGATGGCCGTCCCCCAGTGTAAACAGTAAACGATACTTCACACTTTTTGAAAACATCGAAATACAGTAAGAGAGAGAAAAGTAGGCCACGTTCTGCATTTTGTGTCCTCTTTGTCCACTGTGTTTTAAAGTTGCAGAAGCACCGCATGTCTGTCCAGAAGTTGTTTGTATTCGGACAAGGCAAGCATTACAATTGCTTTCGCAGAAGTCGCCGTCATGTATTCCCACTTCGTAACTGGAACACTGAATAGTTGGCTGTGATGTCATTCCGAGTTCCGATTTCCGAGGTAAATGGAACGCAGCGTTACGCAAAGATACCGAGCAGGAAGTCATTTGCATAGGAAGTTAGATTAAGATGAATCCCGCAGGTTATCCCGGTTCGAACAGTTTAAGAACTTGCAGTGGCAGATCCTTGTCGCCACCAACCTGTTTGACCAAGAAATGGACACCGAGTTCATCAACGTTGTGTTCAACTACGACACCCCAGAGGATTCTGACACATACTTTCACAGAGTCAGTCTTGCTACAAAGCATTTTCATTCCACATGTAATATTTCTGCAAGATACTAGCGGTTAGCATGCAGCGCCCGATCCAGTAAAAGCCTGTCTTAAGTCATTGTCTTGTTGCTTCCCAGGTGGCCCGTGCAAGAAGTTTCAGGACCAAAGTCTTGGTGATCACCTTTGTGTCAGATGAGGACGATGTGATGATCCTGAATGAGGTCCAGCAGCGCTTCGAGGTCAACATAGCAGAGCTGCCAGAGGAGATCAATATCTGGCGCTACAGTAAGTTGTTATTAAGACGATGCGCTTCATTTTCAAGTGTGCTGGTGAAGTTTAAATGTTCATTATATTAAAATACACGGCTACAATATCGAACATCAAGTAACTGACACTAATCTTTCCATTACGATTGTCTGCTGGACCCTTCTGACGTTCATGTGAATGCTACCTAAATGGAGATGTGAAGCCATTTGTCTTTAAAGGACAACTTATCTTTTAATGATTTGTGCCTGGAACACAGAATCTAAAACAATCAGATGTAAATGATTATTGTGCTTGAGGCACCTGTGAATATGCCGTCATTTCTATTTTCTATTTTTGCAGCTAAATTTCACAGATGAACGAAGAGTTGTTCCAGGCGTGTGCGTTCCAGGTTTTTACTTCAAGAGAAACCAAACTTATTATACAGGCAACAGTGTTTCAACAGTGTTTGACATTTGAATGTCACTGTAATTTATGGTCTGTCATATTTCTGATGAGTAAAACAAACGGGTGCAGAACCTATTTTCCATGTTTTATTTGCATTATCATACATTAGGTACAAATAACACAATTACAGGGTAAGCAGCTCGGCTCATTAAAGGTTTCAGGCGGACGAGGGAAGAAAACGAACGTACACATTTGCAAAATACAGTATAATCATTCTTTTGCAGTCTACGCAGCTACCTAATGTAAGTGGGTTATGTACAAGGACACATTGGCCGAGGACATACGTGACGAAGACGGGATTCAGAAACCGTGTTACTGTCGATTCTGGAACAAAGGCGTTCATCTATGTTGTTGATACTCAGCTCTGCATGGACAAAACTGGGACTTCTGAGCGGGCCTTTGACTAAATCGCACAGAGACAGACCCTCATCGACTCGGCCAAACCCTTAAAGTCGGGTACGTCAGCTTGAAAGTAATCGGTGAAAAGCAACAAATTTGGCTGACTCCTTCCAACCTGGAGAAGGTAAAAATAGTTTCTCTGATTAGTTGAGAACTAGAATGAGACTGTTGATGAGACAATGGAGGGAGGAAAAGGGTAAAGGAGCAAGGTCAACATTATTCCAATTTCACTTAAACCCATGTTGGTTATACAGGCACAAGTCTAGGGTGACAGTAAATGTAATGGGGGGGTTAAGCTTTATTCACATTTACTCATCCATCCTGATACAATAATCCAAGACTCACAAAAAACTAAAGTAGATAAACAAAAACATGTTATAATCAGACGGATAATTCTACATGTGGTTGGTGGTGCGAGTTGGGAAAGGCACACACGAGGAGTGTAGATTTACAGTACAATGCCGACATTTTTATGAAATAAAAACGCGAAGAGTCGCGCGGTTTGATTAAAGGGGTCAGACGGGGGCAAGAAGGCTGCTGCTGATCAAACCTCAACCATGCACGCGGATATCTGGGGACTAAAAACAAGATTTTTAGAGATGACCACATCAAGGATGGACAGACTGGCAGCCCCAGGACTGCATCTAACCGGTCGGGCACCATATGCCCTGGTAGTTATACTGGGGTACTCATGGTGGCCCGATGGGAGCCGCGTGCTCCACGTGGCCGACGCTGAGCAGAAGGCGCCACTTGACATCGACAAACATAGCGAGGACCGGCCGGTTCTGGTGATTTCTAGGTTTGGCACGAGGGAAAGGTTACTTAGGCGAGGAAACGCAGATGGAGAGCGCAGATTGGAGAGGAATCGCAGATATGTGGCGTGGCCGCTTTGAAACGATCCGAAAGAAAAGGCAAACAAAGCAACACAGTGTTAAGATTTAACCATTTGCATGAGATTGGCTGGTCCCAAATGGACAATGGCGGGTTCAGGAAAGCAGGGTTGGTTTGAGCTTCTCCCCGTCTTAAACTCAGATGTTATCGGTGCTATTTAAGCCTCAGTCATGAGCTGCACCCGTTGCGACACAAGCTCACTGTCCCTCACACATGCCTGAGAATTTAAAGCTTGACATGGCACAAATGCTGAAATACTGAATGCTGGGGGGCCATCGGGGTGATCTAACGCCACCTACAGTCTGAGAAGGGCATGACTTTCCCTTCACGAGGTCTTGCTAGATTGTTGGTTAAACTTAACCAGTTAAATGCAGGACCCATTCAAGATTAGTTGGTTTTTTTAAATGTTTTTGACGCTTTTCCCTTGCGGCCTCCACTTTTTGAGGGGCGAACAGCAGAGTATTGCGCTGAGGCTGTATGTGGAGGTTGTTTTTTTTTAAAAATCGGTGATACCGTGCAGCATTCGGCAGCTCACATGCATGAGTAATGCTTATTATCAACATGCAGGTACACAAAGAGCAGATGCATTCTCTCCACATAGCAGCCGAAAATCACTGAATACAATGAAAGAAAAACATACATTTGAATCCAGGCGGGATGTAAATGCATCCCCCGGGTACACTCGAAATGGGTTTGATGATTGCTTACATAAAAAATGTTGGTTTAATGTAATAAAAATGCATTCCGGTATCTGGTATAAAAACTGCAACCTGCCATGATCTACTCGTGATTATTTACAAAGGAGTTCTGCAACGATATGACTTCAAACCCCTGGAATAATAGTCAGATTAAGCGAGGAGGGGACCAAGAAAAGAGACAAAACGGGGATGTCGGTGCGAGCGAATCTCAGGATGAAGGTATAGTGTCGGGCGAAATTCTCTTTTGGTTCGTTTTGTGATTTCTGGGTCCATGAAAGATCACAAACATGTCTGAAGGATTCATACAGTGTGCAGTATAGCGTTGGCTTATTGAGAATCTACGACATGTTCTATGAGAAAAACTTTGCTGAGACATTCATAAGCGCGAAGGGGTCAAATATGGACACAGTCCGGGACAGAGACTCACACGCGTTAACACTGACGAGTGTTCAAACATGTCAAACTGTAAACATTTTAGGCTGGACTCTTTCAGAAGAGCGCTCTGCCACGGCCCACATTCACCATTATTTACTCTTAACTGTATGTCTATGGATTTTCTGCCCAGCTACACTCACAGCTAAACGTTACCCTCATCCCTAAAATTATATAGGTATATTACATAAATGTGGTTTTTTTTAGTCGGCTTTTTAAGCAGGCTGCATTGAGATAGGAGTAAAATCTACTAAAAGCGAGTTTGAACGTTAAGGAAATTGTAAACACGATGCAGATATGCCTGCATCAGCTGTCGTTCATATATGGCAACAGAGTCTCCTCAGCCTTTTGATAGGTACATTATGGGATATCGTTATATGTAGATACATAATATCTATAGGAGATATCAGCCGGTGAGTGGAGCCATCTTTCAAATAAGATCGTTACTTCAGTTACCTCAATTTGTGCTGCAGATTATCCTTTTTAAATTTGTACTTGCTTTTAATGAATAAGATATTCGACTGGTTCATTTACTCCATCCTTTTATCTTATGGATAAAATAAAATAAAAAAACACCTTTCGTCTCACCTTCAACCTTCAGAGAAGAAAGGACATCCTTCTTAATTGTACATAAGGGACAAAATAAGGTGACGACTATAATCTAAGTCGGGGCGTAAGACTTTCAGGTCATGATTGAAACCGTTTGTTGATCGCGTGGTGGTCAGACGTGGTGGTGGGCGGCGGTGAGCAGGGACCGACGTCCCCTCCTCATACGCTGTTTGACTGCGACGGGTGCACAAACTGCGGGTTGATGAAGGAGAAATTGGCAAACTCGGCCTGGTCGATGTTGGCGATGACCAGCTCGTCCGGGGGCGTGAGCTGGGGCTGGGTGCGCGTGAAGAACTTGTCAAAGTTCTCCGCTCCTTTGCCACACTGGAAAAAAGAGACACAGGAGAAGGTTTGGACGGACGGCGGGAACCGGGAAAAGCGCGGACACAGCGGAGGCTTGTGCACGGAGCAGGCGCCGAACGACGAACCATCGGAACTCCACTGAGAGGTCGCCGCCATTGTCATGAGGGTTTCAACTTAATCTGGGCGACTACACGATGTGCACTGACCGCACCGACAGTTGTCCCTCATCAACCTGTCCGCTTATAAAATGTATCTCTCATCCACACACACACGCAGCTGATCCTCACACACGTGCAGCGGGGCAGAAATAACATCACATGACACGCTCCACATCTCATTCACCTGAAACACGGGATACCAAAGCAACACCGACGCAGCTGTGACAGCAGCGCAGCAGTGTCCTCCATTCTAAAGCACAACAACCACGTCAGGACGTCTGTGCGACACCACCCGCTGCCGCGAATAAGCGATACGACTCCAGATCCTACACCTCTGGTCCTTCCCCACTGTTGTAGCTAATTATGTCAGAGAGACGGAGGGTTGCACGCAGGTTAGGGAAAGGGTGTAATTAGTGAGGTTAATACTGTGTAATATGGAACAATACCAGGCAAGAGGATGAATGTAGCAGCTCACAATGACTTTGTGGTAAGTGAGAAACGTTGTTCGACCAGTTCGGTCTCATGGATGATGGCCGCCAGCACCACAAATGGTGCGAGCCTGGCCAGGAGACGTTTGGATGATTGTGGATCACATAAATACAGTTAGACTGAAATGTCTAAAACATAAATACCCTGAGGGACGTCTTCAAGGCAAAAGGAATTAATCAAGTCAGTGGTGGTTTTGAGCTTTAAGTAGGAAGAAAAGAGGGGGAGGGGGGGGTCAAAGTGCACCATGATGCACTTGGCCAACAAATAGCATCCAAAGAAGCACCAGGAACATTTGACCAGGCGCTCACCTACCATCATGAGATGGTGCCATGGCTGCTGCAGTTAGATAGAAATAAAGGACCCTAAGAATCCACGCGTGGACCCCCTGAGTCGGCTCGTTTCTCCTGTAATGCTCAGAACACGAGGGGTCACTTTAATTTGATGCATGACTCAGCCACCAACTGTGTCCTGGCTTTGAGACTGACTAACTGCCCTACATTCCCAGACGAGACGCTCGATGTGTGTGTGTGTGTGTGTTTGTGTGTGTGAGAGGGAGACATTGAGGCTGTCTGTTTGCCTGTGGTTGTGTGTTTAGGAGTGTCAGCCTTTGTTTTGTCAAGTGCCGCAGTCTAAACGTACATTTACGATGTTGTTTTCTTCTTGCAGGTAAAAGTGAAGGCAACCATCAGACAGATGCTACAAGGGTGTGCGTGTGTGTGTGTGTGTGTGTGTTTTAATCTCTTTGTTTGGCTCCACCGACGGGTGACGTTTGCTTTAGGCCACAACCAAACTGTCAGAGTGAGGACAGAAGTCAGGACACGTACTTGAAGACTGGCTACAGATGTAGAGTGTTTTGTCCCTTCCTTTCTGAGCCACGCACGTGCACGCGCACACACACACCTGATGGGTGGTTGCCGCGGCCCCGCAGCCTCTGTATACTTGTCTTCTTTTATCCGTCAGAGGTGTCTGCTGTTCAAGCGAAGTGACACATTTCCCCTCTGAAGCCTGCTGACATTTGCCAGCACCAATATGTGCCTCTCTTGGCACTGCACCGCGCCTTCCTGCAACACTGCGCTCTTAAAGCCATATTCCAACCTACGTGCACCCAGAACACATGAGTGGTGAAGCTTTAGCTGACAAAAGGTCCAGGATGAAGACCGGGAAAGCCTTCTTTCTGGTCAGTATCGTCCATTCTCTGAGAAGGGAAGGAGAGTCAGTCAGAACTCCAGCTCAAAGTGTGGGTCACTCCATCACTGTGTGATTCAGCCAAGCCCAGATGCCACTGAATTGATGATACGGCTTCCCGTAAACGATGACATAGCGTCCTACATGGGTTTTCGACCTACTTTTTTTCCCTCATCTTTAATCTCCCTCTCTCCCCTCTGTGCACGCCTCTGCACTCAAGCATATTAAAAGAACACTCAGCTACTTAGGATGACAAAGTAGTGCCAGCCTCCTTCAAGAGATTATTCTCCTTTGCTTCCCTCCTTAAGGTTACGACCACGATAACCCAGGCTCGCCAAAATTGGTCAAAATCCTGGGTTGATAAAAATGTTAGCTCATCAGCACCAATTAAAGTTTGAATCTCTTTTAATTCTGTGTACCAATACGTTTGCACCAGTAATGTGACAGTTCAGTCAAACAACTAGAATCAAAAACAGCTGAAGATCAAATCATGTCCTTCAACGGTGTCACATGTTTCATCCTCCAAGCTACAGCAGAGGGAGAACTCACCAGTAGCAATCCAGATCATGTGATTTCTGAGTCTAGCAGTGCAGTGTGTGTGCGTGCGTGTGTGGGAGGGAGAGAGACACTCTGTCCTTGCACCTTAAATGAGTCTGAACCCTTCCACGCGACCATCAGTGTGTCTGCTTCCTGTTTCCTGGATGCTGCTCAGAGCTCCCACCACCATTAATCAGCAGCTCACCATTCAACCTACTTTCCCATCCTTTCCTGTCCTCCTACGTCCGTGAAGACGAACGGCCACTCACAAGAGGGTGGGGAAAAAACCCGACTTCATCTCAACACTGAAGCCGCCACCTCATCACCACTCATCACATCACAACATATGTAGGTATCAAACGCCAATTCTCAACCGCTGCGGCGGCAGCAATTCCAGGCGCTGAGGCTGAGAAGGTAGACAAGAAAAACAGGAAGTTGGAAGAGGAGGCGTGGAAGAGAGCAGCAGGAGAAGATGTACTACGATAGCTGGTGGGTGGAAACAGGCCGGCTGCTGGATTACATGGAACGGTGACACAGATACGGCGGATCGTTAGTGCGCACTCTAGCTTACAGGAAGCAGTCGATAAGGTTTTTTTTGTGGCCTTTCCACCTCTTTTCCCTTTCACCCTTAAATACACCCACTACATCCAAACGCATGCTAGCATGCAGAGGACATGCGTGTTTGCATGCATTCGCCTGTGGGTAAAAGCACAGGTTCCTTTTTGTCTCATCATTATCAGCCGCCAACCCTCCTACAAACGCCTCTTAACCTTTTCCTTTCAACATACTCTTGCTCACACACACACACACGCGCGCACACACACTTAAAGCGCGCACACACAGCACAACCACGCAGCAGGAGGCCACACGGACACAGAGGTCAGGATTCACCTTGTTAGGAGAAGTGGAGCCCTTGAGGGTTAAAACAGAGGAGAACCACAATATTGAAACTGAAAATGTCAGGGACAGACACACACACACACACACACACACACACACACACACACACACACACACAGACAAGGAGCTCCTATAAGATAGGAGACAAAGGAGATGAAGTAGGTCACTCTATGTGTGTGTGCGTGCGTGTGTGTGACATCCATGTCATCTTAAGGGTTGCAGAAACTACTGCCGAGCATCCCGTGAGCTATAAGAGCTGCACATTTATAATAGATCTTCAATGAATTATTGACATTTCCTCGTGGTCCATATATGACCCATCCTAAATAGAATACAGCTCGTCACAGCAGTGTGGTGTCAATGCAGATTTCACTCCACAGGTCCTGTCGAAGCCCAGTAGTTGGATTAGTTCAGATCCAATCAATAAAGAAATAATAAAAAGTCACAGCTGGATTCTGTTTCGCCATCTGATGACACCAGTATTAAACATCTTTAAGAATCCCGCGGGTGCGCACGCCATTGCGCCGATGATCCCATTCAACACGGTAACGCCAGCATGCTCTCCGCTCTCGCAAACAAACGCAGCTTTTCAGCTCACAAGAAGTGACTCCGCCCCAGCGTCAGTGATGCTTTTCACTGCTACAGGACAAGCTGCAGATGCCCTGATGGAACATTGCTCAGCGGTTTTAAACAACTGTGGCTTCTCCTCTCCTTTTTCTCTTTTGTCTTTACCTCTAAATCAAAGAATAACTTCAAGTGACCCTGTAGGTCAATTTCGTGGTTCTTAAAGGTGCCAGGTGGGTGTAAGTAAACGTCTCCCGGCATAACAGATTTGTCTGGAGGTGAGCTCATCTGTTTAACTGTTTGGATGAGTGTAGCTCTAAAAATTGATGAGCTATTATCTCCGGAACGTTGGTGGTGCCGCTGTGAGTCCGGCTCAGCTCATTCGAGAGTTTAAATGTGCCGCTGAGCAGCAGCCAATCAGCATCACCTCCGTGTGCGTGTTATGACAAGATACATGTTATGCCCACGTACCACTTTGGGTTTGAATGGAGGCTGTATCTCCCTGTTCTGGAGGCGTTCCCAGTCGATGCGTCTGAAGAAGGCGTGCTCCCGGATGTCCCTCTCTCCCTCCGGACCGCAGCCCAGACGCTTGGATGGATGCTTGGTCATTAACTGCTCAAGAAGAGAGAGCAAAATATCAGAAACTGTTTAAAACAGCATCATTGTAGACAACATGAGCAAGAACGGCCAACAAAACACCATAACCCACAATTCATTGCTGAAACATTCATTACTGGTTGTACTTGTTATATATCAACAATAAAACATGTTCAAAAGCCTAAAAGCAGCTTTTCTTGAGCGTCTAAGATGATTTTGGTACTGGTACACATGTGGGGGCACCTCCACACTCCTCAGATGTTATGATGCACACCTACACAAGCAGCCTGGCAGCTCTCCCAAAACCCAAAACTGCTTCAGCCTGGCTGGTTTGTTCATACACAGTCAGACTGTGAAACGCTCTAACTGCAGGAATTTGAGCGCATCCCAGCGCTCTGCAATGCAATAATTCATTTTTTGATGCAAAATGAGACAGCGGGCTTTGTAAATGTCTGTTAGGATCCACATACTTCCATAAAACAATCACAGCACCATCATAACCAATCATTCATGTCGAAACTTGGGCCAGGATGCACGGCTTCTCCTCTGAGTCTTCTCTTCTCTGGAGTACCTCTCTAATTTCAGCCTAATTTCTAATTCTAATTAGAAATTTCTAATTTCTAATTTACACATCAGAAAACCCAGCAGCCAATTACGACACAGCTAAAGGTCCTTCCAAGACTTGTGCGCTTGGACCCAGAGCTCGACAGTGTCGTTTGCAGGTTCGGGGGTGAGAATAAAGTCTGTGTATATCTGCAGAGTCGCTGAACACGCTCAGGTCTTTGTAATCGTTACCAAAATCTTTAGACTTTTAAGTTTAGATCTTAATTCAAGATTGCAGCTGAACTGAGGGAGAAACCTTCAGTCACTCCTCCACTTATGAAATGCAGTAACTCGAAACGGCAGATTCATGCATGTGCAATCCCCTTCATTAAAATGATCCACAATATGAGCCAAATAGGTGACCTTTAGGTAACATCCCATTCATTAGATCCACATCTGTGGCCTGGTTCTCATGTAACTGACTGTGGTGTGCACATTTCTGTTTGCAGGCAAGAACCCTCTCTAATCCATCTTTAAAGCTGTTGTTTATGTTGTTCTCTTTATTTCTGCCCGCTCTTCTTGATGCCTTTTCTTCTCTTTTCTCCATAATTTGTCTCCTCGCATGTCTCCCGTCCTCTCTTTGTGGGTCAGCGATCATGCCTTTGTGACGAGGTGCGAGTCCTGCCAAACACGGCCATGAACCAACACACGCGTGAAGAAAAATCGGGAGTTGGGACGAGAACTAAGCGGCGTCGCGTTAGAGACGAGCAGCCGCAGCGCGTCACCACACAGCTCGCCGTGTTTGCGCCGCCTCTGGACGCAAAGAAAAGTGCCACTTCCACTAATTCCTTTCATGCACCTGAGGACACCTGCATCTTTCTGCCAATTCCCAAGAAAAATGCCCGTTTCCACACCCAGTGGTAAAGCGTCGCCACTGCTAAAAACGGCGTCTAACAAACACTGGCAGCAAGAAGTGTACGACAGGAAGAAGGTGGGCAACACAAATCTTTGGCTAAGCTGAGCTGAGAGAGGAACCTTATGGCGTCAGTGATTGTGACAGCTGCCAGAGTGCATCCATGTTCAAAAGACCCCCGAGGATAAACACGAGCTGACATTCTGATGCTTCCTCCTGTATCTGGAGGAACCGACTGCAGCACGGTTTCCTTGGGAATCTATCGCAAAATTTGCAGGCCATTTGCATATTTACATTTTAAACCCTGTTCCAAGAGATAAGCAGTAGGTTAGAGAGCAGAACATCGATAAACGCTTGTCTTTTCGTTTTTGCTGGTGGAATGTTTCAGATGTTGTGATCTCTTCCCATCATTCATTGCACCATAAACCCATCTAACTCTGTGCAAAAAAAAATAAATAAATAATCGTTGGTAAAAATGGGTTTAAATGGTAGTTTTAGATGTGTTTTTAATCTTGTTGTTTCTTCAGTTTTGTTGGTAATTTTTCCTGTCCTCCCCCACTCTCTCTTCCCTCCCTCAACCATTATTTCCCTTGTGTGTCTCACCTGTGTCCCCCTCTCATGTATTTAAACCTGCTTCTCCCTTTCCCCCTGTTCCAGACCATGTTCTGCATAGGGTCCAGTGTATCCATCCTGTCCTGTTCTTCCTGTTATTGGATTATTGACCTGATCTTCCTCTTTGTGGACTGGATTTGTTTGTCTGTTTGCACTGCCTGCTGGGGCCAGTGTTCAAACTTAAGTAAACTAAATATATCACATATGTTTTTAAGAAATGATGAAGAAACCAAAAGTTATTTAATGATTATTTGTGTGAAGAACCTAAAGGGAGACTAGGTTTAATAAACAAGCATAATAATCTACATGTCAAAGAACGTTCACTCACCCCTTTACAGATGGAGACGGCTTCTTTGGACAGGGACTTGGGGTACGACACGTTGTGCTCCATAATAGACTGGAACAACTCATCTTCGTCCTCCCCATCGAACGGGGGCTGGGTTTACAGAGACAGAGGCAAAGTGGAATGAAAATTGCGGCCTGGAGATGATTTTAGGTACAGTGAGGACGTAAATACTCCATAGAAACAGCGACACTTTTCACATCAAGGCCCGGCAGGTGAAATGGAGTGGATGACCCAGCTTCTCCACCCCCTCTCCTCAGGGGTGGTTATCATCAGTAACCATAATAAGGGTCTTATGACAGTCCATGAACTGAATAATTTGTCATTTCCACTCCGCTGCTGCTGTTTGGGCTGCAGCCTGTCTGCAACAGAAACTCTACTGTTGGCCCCGATTTCAGTTGAGGTGGGAAGGCGACAGAAAGGAAGCATGTTTCTGAGATGAAAATACATTTTGTTCAAATAGCGAGTCAAAAACATGAAGCCTAAAAACACATTTTCTCTCCGTAGTCTGTGATTTGATTCTACCAATGAGGTGCAGCTGCGCCTTCTGCCTGTACCCTCGTTTTTGGAGCTCAGCTCAGACAAAAACCCATCGGGAGCTACGCGGAATCGCTTCGTCTCCTCCTGAAAATGGCGCGTTTGTGTTTCGTTTAACTCTGAAATCGTGTTGGCGTCAGTGCAACAGGAGATGCTTCGCCTGACAAACCTCCCACAAGAAAAGGTTGTGAAAATTCCACTGAATTTGTGAACAAATGTGAACTCGGGTGTCATGATTAACTGATGATAGCAAGTCAGGAGACGTATGCATGTATATGTACATTTCCTGTTTACATAAACACGTGCAGCAACGTCCGTGTGGTAAACGTGCCAGTGAGCAGAACGGCGGCAACCAACTATTATCTGCATTGCGTGTAAAAAGCAATTCCACAAGGAGTACAACTGTGTGCGTGTGTGTGCACGTGTGTGTGTCACGTACCTGCCCTGCTAGCATTTCATACAGCAGAACTCCATATGCCCACCAGTCGACAGAAAGCCCATATGGCTGATATGCAATTATCTGTGAAGGAAGCAAAGGCAAAACACGACCTTAAGTCAGCGGTTGAGGAGGATAAAGAAGTCAGTCTGATTTGCCAACAAGACGAGAAAAAAGTGGATAGAATTTCAGTTTCAGCCTTCAGTGTGCGCGGCAGCTGAGCTCAGAGGAAGAGTATACACCATAACCTTTGCACCGCTCAGAAAAGGAGATCAAACCGGAACATTCGGCGCGTAGGATGAGGACACAAGGTCTTCCCGTGTGTGAGTTTATGGAGCACAATACCTCCGAAAAAGCTTTAAAATCAGCTTCTTTCACACAGGAAGAGGTCAGGACACAACAGAGATGATTTAAGTATGAGAACAGAGGTTGGAACCTGACAAATATCAGTGTTATAATACAGTATTGACGACCTCAACAGTTTTGTAGCTAGAAGAATTCTCATATCTCTATTTTATAGTGAACCACACCAGAGGTGCAGCCATGTTGGCCAAGCTGAACACATCCAGATGTTGTTCACTCCGCCTCCTACAGCACAACTTTACGTGAGTCACATGAACAAACCTCACGTGTACAAACAGATGGGACATACAAACCTCCAAGTATGAGAGATATATTCTGCATTACGCCACAACCTTCACACGACCTCTGCCGTGCCTAAGGGCGTCTGCACACCCACGGAGCCATGATGCTGCCCCGAGGGTCGCTGGTTGGACACGTAGAGCATCCACGTGTAACCCCACGTGTAAGACTCCACGTCCACAAATGCATCTCTGAATGTCATCACGCTCAGAATAATGCACACTTTTAACCCACAAAGCTCATCTTGCACTTACATTCAATGGCCCAGTGTAAACAAAACATTACGGATGTGAAGATGTTTGTGGATGCATAGTTATTGATGTTGATAAAGCGAATGTTATTACTTTAGGAGGCGATACAACAGAAATACATTAATTTTCAGGGACTAAGTTCAAACTTCCACAGGCTAAACCACAAAAAACAGCTGCCCACACAGCAGCGAGACGTGCAGCCGCTTCATGGAATGAAGACAGAGACAGAGAGATGGACAGAGTGAGACAGAGATGGAAGTGTGGGAGAAACTCGGGTACATATTGTGCTAGATAACCTTAAAAACCCTCCTCCTTGAAGGCATCAGTGCATCGCCAACCACCGTAATTGTACATATTTTGGGCAATGATGTGATGACGACGATGTTCTGCTGGCAGACTGAGGGATCCATATGTCTGCCAGTTCAAAATGTCAACTGTTGCCTTTGGAATTAAGACTTGTGGCGGTAAAGTCAACAGATGTTGACGCAAGCGGGATGTTCAAATGTCACAATCGCGCCGATTAATCCTCTCAATATGAAAACTAAATTAGCAGAGCACGCAAAACAACATTAGCCACCATAACCTGCCCCAATATGATGTAATAGTAGCAGAAGAGATGCGCTGGACTGTGACTTGCTGCCCTTCCCACCCCTTCGTTTGCAACAGCACCAGCGGACGTTTACAGTTTCAGGCACGGTGACCTTTGTGGTGTCAGCCGGCATGTGGAGTCCTGTTCATCCAGAGTTTATTATTGTGTTATTACACACGTAATAGACTGTTTCATTCATTTTGATGCTTGCACCAGACTGACACACTTTGGACATGTTGTCCTGAACAGGACCATCAGTGTCATTAAAGAATCGGCCCATTCACTTTCATATATTCAAGTAATTAACATCATGGTTTATTTTTACTCTTCATCCTCGTACCCTGCTGGCGTCAGCTCCAGCACCCTCCTCGCGACCTCTTAAGGGACATAATTAGTAAGTGGGACCCGAGAAACCATTTTGTGCCATCTCACACGTGTGTGTTGAATGGCTTGAACTTTAAAAACAGGGTGAAATCCAGTGTCTTCCTGGCTTCGTCTTGTTTTTATTAATGTTTTTATAAGAAAGCCTCTGGCCAGCTACGCTCTGCTGAGTCACTGTGCGTGGAGTCAAAATGGAACACAATTGGCTTTTACTTGTCTCTGTGGTCTTTCTCTCCTTCCACACATCCTCTACAAACACCAGCCTTTGTAAATAGTTGCTTTTGGATTGGAAACGTGCTTAAAGCCCCCGTCTGTGTAGCTGGAGTTGTGGCTCGAACAGTTTGGCCTCTGTGTGTCTGCATGTGTGCTGCTGTGTGCCGCTGCAGACATGTCTGCCACATTAGGCCTAATGTTACATGACAGTTGTGGATCAGACTCCTAGCTATTCAAGGCTTCTCTCTCAGACACAGACACACACAGACACACACATGCACACACACACACGCAACAAACCGCTTCTGCTTCCATAAAAAATGTCCTCTGTAGAGGAAATTGACACAAACAAAAGGGGGCAAGGCGTTACAGTATCCTACCCTTATGACCAGTGCTGTCATTGGGCGGTATGAGAAGATGCCTTGCTGTTGTCATGGGAACAGTTTGAGGAATGCGCGCTGTGAAGCAAATACCATGTGCATCAGGCCATGATTTGGTCTGTTTTTAAGAGCATTTTCCTGAACCGTGGGAGTATGTTGAGAGTTTATTTTAATCCCTGAAGACATTAGCGTAATAAGCATCTGTGGGGTTTAGGAACACACACATCAAGCAGAAACATTGTACAGCATTTAACAAAGAGCACTTGGTGTAACACAGATGCAAACACTACAGTCAGAATTGAAGCTTCAGGTATCGTAGGTACGTTAGGTTTGCATAGTGAGGCTCCCCACAGGCAGTATGTAACGCAGGCCACATGTAACAGATTTAATTTAGCCAAATCTGAAATAAACCCGATGACATCATGAGGATTACACATGGAAGTCATGGCTACAATTCCATGGAAGGAGATCGGAAAACCATCACCTGGTCTGACGAGTCTTGATTTCTGCTGCAACATTTAGATGGTAGGCTCAGAATTTGATGTGGAGGATATGAAATCGTGGACCCATCCTGCTGTGTGTCAATGGTTTAGGCTGCTGCTGGTGTTATGGTGGGGGAATATGTCATCAGCTCCCTTTAGGACCCCTAGTGCCCGTTGAGCAAGGCTGGATAATGCTGAAATCTTCTCCGACTGCTTTCTAAAATCCAACACAGCATCTCTGGATTGTGGTGGAACTGGGGGTTTGCGTCATACATGTGCAGCTCACAAATCTGCAGCAGCTGTGTGATGCTGTCATGGACCAAAGTCCCTGAGCAGCACCTTGATGAGTCTCTGCCACCAATTCAAGCAGCTCTGAAGGCTAACAAAGTGGCTGATGAATGATTCTTTATCTCCATAACTGTGGCTCCAGAGTAGATCATGTACATGATACATTCTACATTAAATATTTAGACTATTTAATATTTAGTGCATCATTTCTGCTAGTAATGTATGATCATTTTAAATTAGCTTTAACCCAAAAGGGAACCTGCTGTGTTCCATGCAGGTAACTTATGCAATGATTTCAGGTTTGAGGCCCATCAGAGAGGGCAAAGAAATGACCCACACGGCTCGTTTAAGACAATGGGAACAAGCAACGGGGAAATTCTCAAATTAAACTAAAGTTGTGCGGAAATCCTTTAAAAACCTGCGCTCCGTGCACGCGCCAGGCAGTAAAACGTGAGACCTGCCGCTATGTCTAGTACAAGCACAGGCACGTGAGCATGTGGACACACCTGAATCGTGTAAGGCGGCACCGCTGGGGGCACAAAACCGAAAGGAGCAGCCAAACATTTACAAGCGTGTAGTTCACAAACTATGTCTGACAGTTGTAAAGAAAAGGCCCACGGCTTCAGTCGATCCTCACATCACTTCTGCTACACAGCGACACGTTGAGGATGAACCCGAGAGCATAAGAAGGCTTTAAAAGTGTCTCTTCCAAACTGACTCCATTTGCACTTAATCATCCCGACACCTGGATCCGACCTGCTGCAATCGGGGGCCAACTGGGGCAGGAGGGAAGTGGCCTGTGTCAGACAGATTAATACCCTCCAACGCTGCTTTTCGCTTTCTGCTTTTCTTTGACGGCGACTTAAATTTCAATGTACTGTTCCTGGTCTGGTTTCTGCCTCCTCTTCCTCTCTCTTCTTCTTCCCTCGGCCCTGTCTGCATCGAAGTCGTTGAGGTGTAAATTCACATCAGTGTGAGCGCTCCTCCCAGACAGGAACTCCCAGTGACTGGCTATATAGGTCAGGGTAAACACAGCAAAAACTGCATCCAGGCATGTGGTCCGAGTACGCGCGCGCGTGTGTTTTAGTCGGTCACGCTCTCATCCAGGGTCCCACTGCTCCCTCACACGTACGGATATGTAGTGCGTGAGAGATTGTGTTGAAATATTTCCCACCTCGCGAATCTTTCTCACGTATCTCGTGTCGAGACGCACCAGGGAGCTACAGGCTACCCTCACGCCAGCGGGCTCGTGGAGCTGCCTTACCATTCCCAGGAGAACAGACGTCACATATTCGGGGTGTCAGGTGCCTCCTGTAAATCGTGTCCATCACGGTGGATCTGAAAGTCTTTTACGTTCCACGTGGATGAAGGCTGCTTCTCTCTATGTCACCTTCATGTCGGAAAACCAAAGAATCTCTCTGAGGAGGAAAAGGCCTCATCTTCGCACGTTTTCCGTTCTGACTCGCTCGGAAATATGCACGCGCGAGTCGTGGCATAATGTATGTGACATCGGACCTGGGTGACGGTACCAGCTCGCTGCGTGATTCCTGACTGGCCCATTAGCATCGCTTTGACTCGGAACGGTCACAGCATGTTCACCGAGCATCCGTGGAAGGGACGATCAATAACTGGACCCACCATTAAAGGAATGCCAATAAACTGATAAGAGCTTGGAGTCCCTGGGCTCGGCACCACCCAAGAGAACTAATTGGTTTAAGGGTTCAAGCAGACCCTGGTCCAGCACCACTGGGAATGACATGGCCCTAAGAGGACACGACCTGTTCGGACGCGATCTGATTTAATTAAATGCACTGCTTTGAGGGTTGCTTCATCTAAGATCAAAGATGGCGGGGCCTCTTCTTTATCTTTTCTATCAATTTGGTCAATAGAAGCAGTTTTGGGAGTGTGGATGAGAAATAAATAGGAGTTGAACTCAGGGGCCGTCTGACTGGATGCTTACGTCATGGTAGAATGAGTGAGGTGGGGGGGTGTTGTCTGTCCTGAGGGACTGACCTTAATCTGGAGCACAAGGTTGAAAAGAGCTACACACAGTGGTCAAGCCAAACACACACACACACACACACACACCTCAATAATCAGCCCACCTCTGGTGCGATGTAGTCCGGAGTGCCGCAGAAGGTGCGCGTGGACACTCCCTCCACCATGTTCTCTTTACACATGCCAAAGTCGGCGATCTTGATGTGTCCCTCCGAGTCTAGCATCACGTTGTCCAGCTTCAGATCCCTAAAAGGACACATGGACAATTTAAAGCAGAGCTCCTTCTAAAATTTACGGGGCTTCAGTCATAAAACGACTCAAACATTGACAGGTGGCGACACTTCCTGACATTTAGGACATCCACAAAATAAGACAAGACACGATTGGGTTAAAAAAGGAGACGGCACCTGTAGATGATTCCTTTCACGTGCAGGAAGAAGAGGCCAACAGCGATCTCTGCTGCATAGAACCTGCAATGACAAGCACAGGTTGTGCTCTACAAAAGAACGTGAGCCCTGAGGCACTGGTTCCGTGCTGTGGAATGTGGTGTTCATGCATGTCTTACACAGCCTGAGGTTCCTTAAACTTGCCCACTTGTTGGATGTGATACATCAGGTCGCCGCCGTTCACGTACTCCATGACAAAGTACAGACGGTCCTGCCATCAGAGACGCAGAGGTAATGGGAGAGGATCCGAACGCTACGCCACTTTAAACAAAAACTAAGGAGTTCCTCAGAAGCTTGGACACTCCAGGACATTCCTCGGTGATGTAAGCGCTGCAGCACAGCGGCCGACCTTAAACGCCTGCTGTCACAGCGCAGACGCTTGACTATGACAAGGTGACCTAAAAAGCCCACGACAAAGCGCTTCACAGAGGAAAGAAAACACTCAATGCAGACATCTGTCAGGACGCATTGTCTGGGCAGAAGTGTGCCGGTCCCTTATGGGCCCTGACAGGTTTAGCCTGACCCCGGCCTTGCTGTGTTTGCAGGGCTTTACAAACACTGGCAGCAAAGCTGACCTTCCAACTGGTTCGTGTCAAAATCCAAATCAATCCAGAGTTGACCCAAGTCCCTCCAGCACGTGAAGCGTTTAATTGTGTGCTTGATGTTGCGTTCCCCCTTTTCCACAGACAATCGAGGCAAGAGTAGAACCAATCCCGGAGCAAAGCCGGCGCGCTATTCTGTTCCCTAAAATGACGTCCCACAAAGTTGTTCTTTCACATTGAGTCTGCAGGGAACGCGGGATTTTTGTAGACGTCTCATGCTCTCGGCAGAGTACCGCTGCGTTGCCGACGACTCTGGAGGGAGCTTTTGCTGTTAAAACAGCCCCCAATGATGCCACTAGGCCTATCAGAGCATGGTCTGGGACACAATTTGTTTCTCAGGGAGTCTAGAAAGACGCTGAACGGGTGATTTCATGAAAATTCGAGGGTTTTTTGAGGCTGGAGCAGAGAAGCAGGGGTGAGAGCGGGGCCACTTTGTGAGCATTTGTGTCTGCTCTCATGTAATTCAACACAATAGATGTGTGTATTCATGCATATGTGCATGTGTGCCCTAAATTGGGGGGTTAAAGGTTAAATTAAAGTGAGCTGGTTAAGGCAGAGATGGAAAATTCAGTTCCCAAACATAAATTTAGCCTCAGCCTCCGAATTAGGCTTTGTTAATATGTCCTGTTTCATGAGTAATGTAGCTAAAAGCCCCTTCATGAATTATTAGACCCGACCCAACCTTGGCTGAGTCGCCCCGTGTCCCGGGGGGGTTTCACCTACCACAGTCTGGAAACATGAGTGGAGATGTGTGAGGAACGGCGGCTTGTCCTGCAGGGCCAGGACTCTCTTCTCCACCATTGTACACTCCACATCATCGTCCTGAATCACCACATCCTTCTTCAGGATCTTGACGGCATACAGCTCCTCTGTGGCCTTCATTTCCACCAGCATGACCTACGGAGACGCAGTCACAGGAGCAAACATTCAGAAAGAACATTTTTCTTGTCCACTCCCTCACCTGATGCCTGACAGCTCACCTTGCCAAAGCTGCCTTTTCCCAGCACAGCCAGGAAGGAGAAATCGGAGAGTTTGACCTGGTCCATGATGTTGGAGGGCATGAGGCTGGACTGTCCGTCTGTCTCAGACATCTTCTTCTTACCTGGGCCCAGCTTGGCTTTCTGCGAGGGAAGAGATGCTGAAAACTGAAACACTGAGGCTGACGAGACAAATAAGCAGATACAAATAGAAAAAGACTCAAACTGCACAGACAAGATTGGGTTGAGAAATTCATATTTAACTCTAATTACATCAGTGGAGAGAACCGCAGGACTTGTTTTACTGGATTCTTACCTTTCATTCACAGAATAGTAATTCCTTTACATGTATGTTGAGGGGTCCCTGATGACATTTGCTTCACATATGTTGAACGTAACACCACTTACATCAAATAAAAAATCAGCTAGTTCTATTGTTTTACTGGCGATGACAACGATGGTGCATGCAAGTCCAGCTGAGACATAATCCTGCTATTCAGTCACCTGCACTCTGCAGAGGAGCGTCAATCATGCTAAAAGCGTGCTTAGTCTCCTGACATAGTGCAATGCAATCAAAAGCTTATGGCAATCAGAAGGCTCATATAAGGCTTGAGTTAACAATTTTCTAAATTTCAGCATGGGAACACAATAACGGCTGGACCAAACATGCAGAAAAGAATGAGCCGTCTGTAGCACGTGGAAGACGGGTCATTCGGTTCAGCAAAGGAATATAAGAAATACAACAGGTTCCTTTTTTTTTTACCTATTTACGGCTCGAAGATGAAAAATAGTCAACATAAAGCGCTCAAAGTTGCACAAAGAACTGCACGGCATGCAGAGTAACGTCTGAAGCTCGAATCCATAACGACTTGATAAAACAATTAACAAACAGTTGATTTGGGTCAAAGGGAAAAAAATCAAGTCAAAAAGGGGAGACGTTGCCTGACGTGAACATCTAAACTCAGGACAATTAACGAGAGAGGACCATTGCCGAGAAGCTTTAGTTTCGTTAATGGCATCTACCAGAGTCTGCACAAAAGCACAAATCAGAGCAGAACACATCAGACCACAGCACACCTATAAGCTTTAGCCAGTAAGAAGGATCTGGCCCGAGCTGAGCAAGCAGCCTTACTTCTGTCGCCACCACACGCACCTGAGTGGACTTTTGCATTACTGCCTGGTCCTGTAACCACAGGGAAAAGGATGCCAAAAGGCCCCGCTCACTTACTGAAGTACACATTTAAGTATAGCTGAGTCGGCTTAGACAGAAAGTTGGCTGAGAGATGAGCTAAGCAATCAATTTTGATACAATGCTGACCTCTGCTAAGAAGAGATAAAAACAACTCCAATCAGTCATGTGCAGCAAAGGAAAAATATGCCTCTAGATGAGTGCAGGACCTTTTGTAAAGGAAAGAGACACAAAAATCTAAAAGTAAATAAGGCTGATCATAATTCCCCTCTAAACAGTGCCATCTAGTGGCAGCTGTTGGTCGGGATTCTTCAACGAATGAAAGCTTGTTTTGTTTAAAGCATCGTGATCATATGGCAGCTATCGGTTTCATCAATGCTGGAAACTAGCATAAACTCTCTCAATAAACTATAGACAATAGTTGCTAAACACGCTACTCAAAAGCAGCAAACGGGGGAAGCATTGAGTTCACCGGAGCACATCCAACGGTCTTTTCTGTGCATGAAGATGGGGTCAGTGTGTGACCATCTGCTGAATCACACACACACGTCCTTACAAACAATGCTGAATAATGGACCTGTTACCATGTCAACCAAATGCAGACAGTAACGGGACATTGAAATTCACCAAGTTGTTTGGCTTTAAAAAAAAGAATCCTGTCATCCAGTTCATTCCCTTTTACCCACAGCTCTCCACTGTGGTGCAGAAAATCACTTTAAAAAGCCTCCCGCGGGGGAGAGAGACTCCCACTGAGAGGACGACAATCAGCAGTACACGTTGATTGTGCGACTGACGGCCCAGTGGGGCAGATTGGATGGAGGAAAAGAGCAGATAAAACATGTCAAGGAGGACCTCGGCTGCAGAGCTCTGGGCCATGTGTACTTACACCACATATCGAGAGAAGAGGGGAATCATGGGAGATCAAAGAGGACGTGTAGGAAAGAGCATCACGTGCGCCACGAGGCCACCAGGTTACCAATGAACAGTCCTTCATACTGCCCTTTGTCCCAAAACCTTCTGCTGCTACTGACCTCACAGTCTGCTAAAGAGCTAATATACAGTATATTTAACACAGAGGTAAAGCGCTTGAATTTAAGGGTTTCACCTTATATTCTTTTCAAAAAGCTT